>NC_056730.1:441326296-441541296 GCF_019279795.1 Protopterus annectens
GAGTTGTGTGAGTAGCAGATATGGGTGTGGATATTGAACTGGTAGGTGGGCTGGAGTGGTGGGAAGTTGAAGGGCATGTGTAGATGGTGCTGATGGATGTAATTATTGGATAATAGGTGGATGAAGGGAGGGTCTTAGTAAAGGAGGTTACCCATAAATTCAGAGTATGTAAGGGTGGGGTGGGAATTGGTGGCAGGTTAGGGGAGCAGAGTAGGGTGAACAAAACGTGCAATTCAAAAATAAACTATCAGTTGCTCAGAAGTCACATCTATAATGTTAGTCTTTCTTTTGTTACCAATGCTTTTTTTTTTAAACAAGTGAAAGTCCTTTTTAATTTTACCAGTTGGATGCCCTAAGAATGTACCTTGTCTGAGGACTGAGAGAGAGTGAGTCAACTATTGTTGAGTCAGAGACAGACAGGAAGGATGTTGGGGGATATATCACATAAAAGAAGAAAAAAAAAACAGGTAAATGTTTCTTTAGAGACTGGAAGGGCTAGAATTACAGTTTAGAGTGGAGTGTTTTTACAAATTTGAAGGCTAGAAATCCGAATGTTTCTACATGGGGGGAGGGACTGAAATCCCTGCTGCTGGCTCATGTATTTATGTTCAGTACATTAAGGATTACAGTAAAAAACTCAGCCTACTAATGCCTTTTGTATTATACTGAGGCATACACTTAGATTCTGCAAGGTTCTTCAATACAGCTGGATGTCCCACTGGCTTTACTTATGTTAGTGGTGTTATTTGCCACAGGATAGGTGCCGTGAATTCTATAAGATGCAGCTGGCTTGGGGAGATAAACTTGCTATGAGACCAGCAGGGGAGGATTCCTAGTTTAAAGAGCTAAAAACTTCAAGGGAATCATGACCCCCAGCATTATGTGCCTGAAAACAAGTTGTCCAAAGTCAGGCAGTCTGTGAAGCTTGTTGTGCTTATAGTTGATGCTCCTCTTAAAAGCACTGAGGCTCAGTTCAATCATCTTCTGGAGTGTGAAGAGCTCAGTCTGGCTAGCATAGTGCATCCACAGTTCCATTTGCGATGGATGGACACTGAAGAGCAGAAACTCAGAGGCAAGGCTCTGCTCCTTGATGCCATGCAGAAACTGGATGAGCCTGCACATGGGTCATCTAAAGCATCTGCATTAACTGCCAAAGACAGGGTATTCAGCTTCAAAGAGTCGATGCCAGCCAATGTCAGCATATCTTCTCAGATGGACATGTATCTGGCTGACCCTTCCAGAGAAATATCTTCTCTCAAAAATTACCCTATAGTCAAGAAGATATTTCTGAACACTAATACAGCTCTGCATCTAGTGCATCTGTTGAACGCCTGTTCAGTCTTGCTGGACAAGTGCTGACTGCAAGAAGAAATAGACTCACGAACAAACACTTTGAAAAGTTGCTCCTTCTTCGAGCCAACAGAAATGTGTAGTCATTGTGAACAGTTATGTAAAGTGATATTTTGGGTGACGTTGTGTAAACAGTCTTGTTAGACTTATATGACATTTTTTCAGCATTTGTTTTAGCAGATTAGCCTAATGTACATTGTTGAACATTTGATGGGTTGTAACTTGTTATGGGTTTTGTATTGCTGGCTGTGCGTACTTTGGTTTAAGTATTACATTGTGACTCTCTGTCTATAAAGACTAGCCTGTGGGACTTTGTAAACTATAAAATGCTATTCATCATTATTGTAACACTGTGTATACAACTTTAATACACTCGTATTAATGTGCAGTAAGCATGTATTCCTCACACACATGCTATGTGAGTAAATCTGAACATGAGAATTGATAAACTATACTTATGTAAAAGTAACTCAACAGTAACTAGTTACTTTAGTTAGTAACTAGTAATTGTAATATATTACTTTTTTAGAAAAGTAATAAGTAATAGTAACATATTACTTTCATTAAATGTAACTAGTAATAATAATTTATTACTTTTATAAGTAACTAGCACAACACTGGCTGTAATTCCACAATTATTGGAGTAGAAACTTTATTTCATTTACTTTAACAAAGTTAATGCTTTACTCTTCCCTGTTTATTGCACTACAGTTGGGAGTAGTCACGTACTGAAGTACATGGCTATGTCCACATTCATTGTAATACAATCTTTGCTGTATATACCTAATGGCAAGTAATGCTTTACTCTTTCTTGCTTATCTGACTATATATTTCAAAATACAGCTGTACTCACCACACTCATGGCGCAACCTGGCAAAGTGCCCGGCATGCACCTCAACATTGAGAGCCTTCTCATCTGCAGCTGTTGGGAGAGAAGACCACCATTATGCATACCACGTAGGACATCCCCTGCCCAAAACTCTTGCACCCAAGTGTCCAAGACATCCCTCTTATGTTGTCTCAGGTCATTGTAGTGGTGACAACACTGCTCATCTGTGCGGGAGATACCAGTTGCACTGGTGAGGTCCCTTGCCAGCCAGTCCCAGGCCTCCGCCTTGCACTCTGAGCCCTGGTAACCTTCCTGCAGTAGCCAGCCTTCATGGTTTTAAATAAGGAGTCTAACCATGAGTTCCAGGCTTTACTGGAAAGGTCCACCCAGACTCTGCTACAGCTTACTATGAGGGAAAGGTTAGTTTGCTTTTTATTTGTTGTATTCTGTATTACTTTATTGCCCTTTTCTATTTTGTATTGTTTTCTTCACACTGTTTTACTTGTATTCTGCTTTTAACTGCATATTAAAACTTGAAAAGACACCACAGCTCTGTCTCTTGTGAGTCAGACAGAAATTTTTCCCACCCTCCCACTCAGTTACTGTTGTCTTCTTAAACACCACTGTCTTTCTAGTTGCCTGCCCCTTATGTTAATTTGACCATATATCTCATTTCCTCTCTGCTTTTACTGGTTGGTGTGAGTAAGCACAAAATTATCATTCTATGAAATCACTCCCTTTCAACTATTTAAATTTATTGGAGATCCTACTGTATTCCATATTACCAGAATAAAAAAGTGACCACCCTCTTTCAATCTATCTTGCTGTTTTAAAAACAGTGACTCTCCACTAAAACTTAACTTTTTAGACAGGTAAAACTTAAGTTACCTGCTTTCACATCTAACTCCTCTAGTGCACACTGCAGTGTTTACCTTTAAGCTTCTATTGCAAGACCACCAGTTATTGCAGAGCCCACATTCTGCCTCTCAGTAGTCATCTTGGGATTAGTGCTTTTGTTTTCTCCTGGTGAGAGAAGGAGTGCAGTTACATTATTTCCCGGAGACTGCTGATCACCAGAAAGCTTAATAACTGCTTTATAGGTGACAGCTTGGAATCTGTGCTTATATTCTGATCCTGGTGAGAGTAGGAGCAGAGTGCATTGATTCCTGACTCTTTCTGACTGGAGAGTGAGTGTCTGTGTTTAACATACCTGATTGGTCTGGTTGCTATTCGAGGCATATACCAGAAAATGGCTACAAGCCTGCAGAACCTTGCATCATCTGGGACAAGACTGTGGATCACCAAACAGGCTGTAGCCTGCTTATCTTCTTGGGATTGGTGCTAACATTTTGCTTCTGGTGAGAGAAGAAGCAAATGAGTATTGTATCCTAACAGAGTGAAGCTGTGCTGAGACCAGCATTAGCAGTAGCCAAGCAGCAGCCATTCATGTGACTCCCCTCTTTTTATCATTCTTGACAAGCTAATTCTTTATTTTCAGTAAGTACTGCTTGATTTCTTCCTCACTTCAGAATTTCTGCTTAAATACTTCATCTTTAAATTTTCAGGGTCTACATATTTGTTTCCCCAAAAGTTTGGCAGTACAGACTCAGACACTTTGAGTCACATTTTTCCTGTAAAAGGCTTCAGTACTTAATATATTGAGCTCATATCCAGGCATGTCTAAAGGTCAGTTCCCTGTGCTTTCTCCTGCCAACCTGGTGAACTTGGGCATCCTGAGGCAATGTAAGCATTTGTCTCATGTACACAGACAACTCTTTCCTCTTACCTTTCAACACTATGACTTGTGAGAGATGCACATATATAGCCAAATTGGAAGCGAAACACTCTACAGCCAAGATTGGATTAGCCAGTCAAGAGGAGAAGGTTAACACCTGCACCACACCACATTCAACACATAGCCCTCCAGAACATACACCACCACAACCCTCACATAGTAAAACAAAACACACACCTACTTTTGTGGAGACTCTCAATAAAATTCTGCCCAAACAACAGAGACCTCTGAGGCAGAAAAGCAAACAACCACCACATCCCAGCACAAACCATGAGACACATAGCTCACATAAACAGTGTGCCGCTCAACCAAGCCCATAAAGCAAAACAACTTACCCAATACACTAGTCATAGGTGACTCAAAGTAAGGCACACTGATGTCTCACTCACTAGGTTGAATAATGAGAAAGTTGCCATAAACAAACTCTACAACAGAAGGAAAAAACTATTGCAGAAAAGGGTGAACTCCCTTGTCAGCCTCACCAAAAAACTTTAGATCCATCACCAAATCCTCTAAAGCTAGCTATGAAAACAAAATTGCTGCAAATTCTAAAGACAACTACAAGGCATTCTATAGCTATGTCAAGAATCTACATGGCAAGTCTCAGATCTGCTTTGAGTTACAGCACAATGGCAATGCATATACAGAACCAACTGATATTGCCAGCATACTGGCCGACAGGTTCAGTGCGGAATTTACCCCCCTTTCACCCTCTAAAGGGCCTATCACAATACCTGAGGAATGCCAGTCCCTATTATCATGGCTACACAGGTAAAAAACGCACTGTCCAAAGCCAAGAATACAGCTTCCATGGGATCTGATAATATCCCTGGCTATGTTCTACATGAATTACAAAGTGAAATGGCACCACACCTGAGTACCTTGTTCAATCACAGTCTCATTTCAGGCTTTGTTCCTACTGAATGGCGCACTGCTATGGTCATCCCACTCCACAAAGGGGGAGGGACTACCGACCCTTGGAACTACCGCCCCATTAGCCTGATGAGTCTGATATGTAAGGCTATGGAGCGCATCATCATGGACCTTATAAATAAGGATATAGGGAATCTCCAAACTCTGGACCCCGCACAATTTGGCTTTGTAAAAGGCAGATCATGCCTACTCAACCTGATAGACTTCTTTGAGTTTGTCACCAGAGCTGTGGATGAGGGCAAGGTAGTTCACACAGCTTACCTAGATCTTGTAAAGGTCTTCAACACCATCCCTCACTCAGGAATCATAGATAAACTCACTAAACTAGGCATAACACCCTATGTCATAAGATGGGTTGCCAACTGGCTAACTGATCGAACCCACACTGTGAAATTAGCAGACTCCAAATCTGACTACCGCCCAGTTGCAAGTGGTGTCCCACAGGGATCGGTCCTAGGTCTTCTCCTGTTTGGCATTTACTTCTCTGAAGTTCAAGCCAATACAAAGGGACTCTGGCTGACCAAGTTTGCAGATGATTGCAAACTGGGAGCCATTATTGGTTCTCCAGCTGATGTAGACATTCTACAAAAAGGCCTCACTGACACCAATGACTGGTGCTAGAACCATGGCCTTAAGCTCAATGCCAAAAAGTGCATTGTCATTCCCTTTGGGAAAAATTCAGTGCCCACGAACTACCACATAGTCTGTAGTCCACTAAACACTGAAGGTGTGATAAGAGACCTGGGGACACAGGCTGACAGCAACCTCTCCTGTGATAACCACATTGCCACTGTAGTCAGAAAGTCCTTCTATGTGGCACATCTCATTACAAAAGGTTTCTCATCCAGGAAGAAAGAGGTCATAATCCCTCTCTACCTATCCCTCATTTGGTATGTACATCACTAGACACCTACAACAACTGGAAAGGCCACAAAAATACCTCACTAAGAGGATCTTAGGCCTTAGACACATGCCCTATATGGAAAGACTCAAAAAAACTCCAGATATACTCTGTCTCTTATCGCCTACTTAGAGGCGATCTCTGCTTGACCTACAAAGCCATATCTGACCCAGAGCTGCTAGATATGCTACACCTAAAGAAATCCCAATCCCTCTGTGCCACATGCTCCAGAGACCGAAACCTCATTACCATAATAAACAGAACATGTTGGAGGGACAGGTTCCTAACCCAGAGACTTCCCATACTCTGGAACGAACATCCTATTCACATCAAGCAGAGCACTTCACTGGACCTCTTTAAGAGAAATATTGATGAGTGGATAGGCAATAGGAAGTTGACCCTGGGGATCACTTCAGTGGCCTTGCTTGACAGGGGCACTGGGAACTAACTTTGGGTGGCGTGATGCCAGGGAATCTTCTTGGACTAGGATTATATAGACTCCAGGGCTGTTAGCCTAGTAAACACCTATGAACTGATGAACCTATGACCCTGTACTCCAGGTTATCCCTACACTGTGTTCAAAAGCAAGAACCCTCTCCAATGTCTGCCATAGTGTATCCCTCAGAGAAAGCAGTCCAATAGTTTATGCTGTATTCCCACCTATTGTGCTTTATATAGCCTGTTTTCCCACCCTTACACACCATTGGGCATTTTTTAACAATGTGGCTCGATGCTTGGCACCGTACAAGCCAGCGCATCTGAGCTGAGCAGTGCTTAAACTGGCAATGCTTAGCAGTGCTTACCAGTGTGCAAACCATTTAAGCACAGCCAAGTAACGACAAACACTGCCAAGCAGTGCACAAACAGAGATTGTTTAAGCAGTGCATCGCAGGTCTTAGCAGATCTTATCAGAGCTTAGCTGAGTGCAGCAGATCAAGATTAAAAAATAATCACAATAATTTATCTTTGGAAAATAAATGCTTAATTTCCCTTTTACGTATTCAAACCCTGCACCTACTGCACATAAGGACATAACACTAATCAGTTGGCTATGCAGATATGCGGAATGATGTTATACTTTTACATATACCTCTGAGCTAACTTTGAACACTGCTAATCATCATGCTGTGTGGTGAAAATCCACTAAGCTATGCTTAAACTTGACCTATGAATCACAAATTAAATGCATCCTATTTCTAGATGTCTGGCATGTGTCAACTGCTGTGCTCCATGCAACTCAAACTTGAAAAAAAAATTAAAATTAAATGCATTGATATAATGCACTTGGACAGTGCAGGTTGTGTGCTACTCATCTGCAGACACAGTTAGTCACACACTCCCTACACTGATTCAATAACTGTGTTCCACAGCTTTCCCTCAGCAATGCACCATCATTAATATGCATGGCTCACTACCGAGGGGGAACAGCATACATGGACACAGTAACTTCCGTGTAGGCTCTACACTATGCCTACTTGGATTTTATTAAATCTGGGGGCCTATTTTTGGGCTTTTGTCCCAGTTTTATTTATGGCTTTATCCAGATTTCTTGCTTTAAGAGGTTGAGAGGTATGACACATACACAACTATTGCTGAAATGCTTTACCCCATGAATTTGCTGATTTGCCAGTTGCTGAGTACCTTAAATAGTCCACTTTGTGGTTTTATTCTATGAAAGTTGCTTCCCCTGCAGTCTGTTAATGTATCCTGAGTGATCAAAATAAGCAACATCCACTAATAACATCTCATTTGAATATTTGTTGTTGTTAGGCCATTATTCTTTGAGATAGATGATATCACCTTGATTAATTTCTCCCCCATTAGTTTGTTACAGATTCTTAAAAAACAAAGATTTGTGATTCATTACAAGAAGTAATTTACCACAAAAGTGAACAGTATAACAGATCTGTAATCTATGAATAACTGCAAGTATCTGACAGGTGATATTACTGTAATGAGAATGACACTCAGTTAGTGCTTTAGAGTCAAAAGCAACTGGCCTATTGTTCTGCACCAAAGCTACACTTAAGTCTTAGCAATACATCTACTTCCACAATTAGGAATTGTCTTAGAATAATTTAAACAGGCATCTGCACTAATAAATAACTTTGTTTCTTCAAAAAGTGTCTAGTTGTCAGAACCCCATGTCGGGGATTCATTATTTTGCCACAGATATCGTACAGTACATGTCTCCACAAATATGGGTACGTAAAGAGATAACTCAGCATTCCCATGAATCTGTTTGTCACCCTTGCTTTGAGGAGCTGATATTTTCTGATTTGTCTGACTTTATGTGCATAATGTGATTGTGCATGTAAATATTTTCAAACAATGAAATGCATGTTTACTTTATTTTGGATTTGCCGTTGCAAAATACTTGCCCTGTTTTGACTACTCTGCCATGAGATTGATCAGATTTAAGCCATGGTCTTCTTTCCTTTCTCTGTGTACCGCCACATCATCAGCTATATTGACTATGCCAGGGAAATCTTGGAAGATTTAATCCATATTGGCCTGAAAGAGATCTTGGTGCAGACTTAACACAAATGGTAAGTGTTTCCACGAGTACAATCCAAATGGAGTAGTGTATGCTATCCAAATGAGACAGGGCAAGATGGGCCCAAAACCTGCAGATGTAGCTGCAAATTTTCAATCATCACTGTGTTGGAATGTCCATTTGGTTTGTAGTAAGATCTTTCCTGAGTGCATCATGAAATGCGTTTACAAGAATCATCTCCATAACTCCCTAAGAGCTTCATCACCACACTGACATATCAGTGCCAAGCTATGGACCCTGATTAAAAAAATTATCAGTAATCTGAATTGTCTTTTCCCTGCATCATATAAGGCACAGTCTGCATTTTGTACATTGGACTGTAGGCTGAGTTTTTCCTTTCTTATAAGCTGATCTGCGTTCAGTTATGTCATTCAGTTATTTCTGCCTTTCATTTCCAACATGTGTGTGTGTGCATTATTTTCTTACCCTGTTTAACGGCATCTCTAGTCTCTCCATATTTCCAATTCAGTGTGTTATCTTTTGTTTAAACAGCAACATTAGTTTAGTCAGTTCAGATTCTGTCCAGTTTATCACAAGTAAATGCATGGCCATTCCACAAAATACCAGTGACACAAACTCACAACTTGGGCTGGGTTTCAAATTTGTTGAGTAAATCATTTTTGTGCCAATGCACTTATTCATGGTTCTGCAAGCACAGCATTACCTCGTAATGTGTGTGTGTGTGTGTGTGTGTGTGCATCTGCAGATACATATTTAGAAAGAGAGACAAATATTATTTTATATATATATATATATATATATATATATATATATATATATATATATATATATACACACACATGCATATATATGTCCCAAACATACACACAAGCACACATACATAGACATAAGCATGTGCTCACACACACACACACACACACACACACACACACACACACACACACCCAAAAATGCATACACACATTGCTATCTATATTGTATTGAGACGTCTATTAAAAAAGGAAGAAAATGCTTGTCTGTGAATGGTTACTATTCAATTTGTATTTTATTCCCTGCTGGCCTTGGAATTGAGTTCAGAAGAAAAAGTGAAAACACATGGCTGGGGTCAGAGAGATCAGAGAACCACCACACACAGAAAAGGAAGACCAAGTAATGGGAACTTTTGTGAAGCTCCGGATTATATAAACAGGACTTAAAGCATTGCCTGTACCCCATTATCCTATAATTGACATGGCAGGGGGCCCAATAAATGAAGGCAGCCCAAAATTTCACCACTCACTTTGACAATGTCACTCTTGTCAATCAGCCCCAGTTCTACTGAAGATGGTTTCAATTCCTATACTAATGTGTTTATTTTAATTTAACAGAAACTATTACATCATCAGCAAATAATTTCAGGGAGTTCTTTACTTCACTGAAACACTGTGACCACAAAACAGTATTTTCAATTGCAGAAAAATATTTATCTGCATCTGTTATCTGTATCTAGTTATGTATCGATCTATCTATCTAAAATAAACATGGGGATTAAAACTGAAAGAACAGAATTAGGCTTAAGAAGTTTTTTGTAAATTGCTGTCGTGTTTTACAAAAAATCCCAGCCTGCAACTACTACAGAGTGCAGTACTGGTGAACCAAAGGGACAGTAAAAGTTCATTTGATTTCAGTAGTGGAAATTCTTGTCTATGTTTGCTCTTCTCAGTTAGCTGAGCGGAACTTTGGATTTACAACATTCATTTCCTTTCACTTGTATGTACAAGCAGAAATACCATTTGAACACAGTTCCTTTGCAAAACCTGAAGCTAAACTGTATATGCTCGAATCTAAAACATTTCATAGTGGAAACAATTTGTTTTTTATGCTTATTAAAAAGACAAAAGAAATAATGAAGACTGGGTTTAAGGTTGTAGCCTGTGTTTATTGATGTGGTTTCTTTCTTTTTTCTTGTTTCTTTCTGTAACACTACTAGGTGAAACCATTTAATGAAAGTCGTTATTGGGATTAAAGCTCCATACAGGCTAAACAAGCACTGAAGCAGTTTAACTGTTTAGATCTGCATATATTTACTCATTTAAATGCAACTGAAAAAAAATAACTATGTTACAGATGTATACATGTTCTCTAATTATATTAAAGGAAGGGCTAGTCTGCACAGATAAAAAAAGAGTCCCTAGTCAGCTGCAGCTATAGCAGGTATATTATGAAATTATAATAGTGTTAACTCGTAGAGATAGATATATTGCAGATAGTCATTTACAGTAACATTTTGTAGCATTTAATAAATGACAGGCAACAGAAGCAAGAATGCTGGAAAGACTGTAGCCTTTCAAATGAGTTATTTGAGTTTGTAGACAGTTCAGAGTTCATTTGTGAACTAAGAGGAAAATGCTGTAAAAAAGATAGTAGGCAATGAGTTACTTGTATGCATTCTCAAACTGGATACATTCAGAAATGTTGATAATCCCCCAGTTTAGACATTAGTATTTGCCCATATGCCAGTATCTCAGCACATAAAAAAAAACTTGTGATCATTTGAAGTCAGCATACTTCTACAGGTAGAGTATTCCATGTGGTGGATTATGCATGATTCAATACATTGAGCTCCAGCCTAAATAAATGCTTTTGGAACTGGTATGATGGTGCACATATGTCAGGAAGACCTTAGTTGTCTGTTATGTAGACAGATTATAGCAGAGCATGGCTACAAAGAAGTCTGTGGTCAGTGACAAGCTGGGAGTATATCAGCTGTCCAGTTTTTATGCATTAATGTGAAGAAACCTGGGCAGTAAAGGCAGAACAGTTGATGAAGCTAGAGGTGATGGAAATGAAGTGCCTGAGAAAGGTGATAGGATGCACACTGTGGGACAGACGAAGAAATGAGGACTTACGAGCAGAAGCCAAAGTAGCTCCAATTGCAGAAAAGATCAAAGATAGATTACAGTGGTTTGGGCACATGTGTAGAAAAGCAGAAGAGAATCTGATGAGGAAGATTTGGGATAGACAGGAAGAAGGTAAGAGCAAGTGAGAACATCCAGCAAAGAGGTGGATGGACTGTGTGAATGAAGATCTGCGACAGTCAGGCATGAGTGTTGAAGAAGGCAGGAGTGTGGCACTGAATCGAGAGAGTTGGCGAGAGTTAACACGATACCCCAACCCCATGTAGGAAAATGGGAAAAAGGGGCCTGATGATGATGATGATGATGATATGCAGTTTTGTGAAACAGGCAGCATTTCTGCTGTAAAATGTGCTAGTTATTTATAAAAACTGATAATTTTCTGAGGCATATTTTCAAACACATTTGCTAATATAGTAGAACAGAGAACTTTCTGAAATTAGAATGCACTGTGGATAATTTTAGAAGTAAGCAGATGCTTTGACCTATACAGTGTCCCCAAGTTTTGGTTTATCTGTTTTACTACACTGCCTGCTATCATGTGTAATACTACATTACTTACAAATGCTTTTATGAGGTTTTCCTTCCTGTTCCCTTGAGTATTGAACTTCCCATCCTCCATTGGCTAGTTAATAACCCCTCTTTCCAGGCTTGTGAAGTTGCTAGGAGAAGGAATCAAGAGTCAGGAATTCTGACATTATCTTTGTTGGATCAGAATTTTTTTATTCACTCTACCACCCCCATGGTAGCTAACAGCCCTGAAGAAGGGCCTGTAATACTGACCTACTGGTTTATGCAAACGCATCTACAGTCAGATACAGGGCTGTGCATCAAATGGAAAGTCAGAGTGTATGTACCAGGTCTTGAGCTTCTGTTTTTCCACTCTTCCTCCCCTGTGTACCAACCTTATTGTAAGCTAGACTGCTGTCTATCTCTCCAAATCATAGGTAAGCTAACATTTGGCCTTCACCACCACACTCTCCTGGTGGCATTTTGCAAATGTGAGCTTGTTAATCAAACTTGAACTCCAGGCATTGTAGTTATAGCTTTATCCTTTGGCAACATGGAAATAGCTAGCTGCTTAAAATCTTACAGTTTCAGAGGCCCAGCTGTACTAAACATGAATTAATGAGGGATTTTATTACTACTTCTATGGAAGTGTTTAGAAAGTAGTAAAATTTTGGTTTTATCCTTATTGAAAATATGTCTACTATTATATTACCATTGTTATAGACAGTTGAATCATGATTAAAATCTATAGCTACATTGCTCTCCCATCTGAGTATTGCATGTGGGAGAATTCTTCTGTATTTGTATTCATTCTGTTAACAAATGAAAAGACAGAGAACAGTTCCAGTACTGGCCCTGGGGAATTAACAAGAGGGTGGGGTACATTTCTGACATATTACTGACCCATTATAATTTGATAGCTAGCTGAAATCTATGCAATTGCTCTATTTCCCCTGCTTTTGGTCACCTCAAGAGTAGTGATAATGAATAGTCTACCAAGCAGAACACTTCTGAAATACTTAGAAACATAACTGCAGGCCATTTTTTTTTGTTCAGATTATTGGAGATAGTCAGGTAACTTGGCAATAGCTGTTTCAGTGTGATGGTCAGCTATGAATCTGTGTTGAACTAGTGTTAGACTGTTGTGTACTAGTAAGTATTGTGTCATCTGGTTGTAAACAACTTGTTAAGGCATTTTGGCCACATGGCTTAGTCTGCTTATTATCTGACAATTTTCACCCTCTGAGTGTCAATAATTTTGGGATAGCCATGATCCTGCTCTTCTACCAGATATCAGGGTCCTTGATTTTATAATGGTTCAGTTTATTAACAGAGTAAGTGGACAAGCAGTGTATGGTCACATTGCTCCCATAGCTGCAATGCACCATGCAGCCATGCCATCAGCAGGATTTCATCAGTTTTAATGTTCTGATGGCAAACACTTAATTACAGCAGTTATTTGATTAGCTCTGTTGCTCTTCATGCAGTGACCTCAAGTCACTGATTTTTTTTATTTGTTTTACTATTGGATAATGCACTGTTATAGAAAGGGGATAAGAGAAATGGGGATAACGAGTTAACCCAGTGGTTTGGGATTTGGGAAATAATGTGGACAGTGACCTAACTTTTGATCAGCATGTGACCACTGTAGTAAGGAATCCTTCTACATTGTGCAGCTCATAAATAAGGGGATTGTTTCTAGATCTTGGGATATTGTTGCACCTCTTTACTCGACTCTCATTAGGGAAATCATTGAGTATAATGCCCCTTTTGGAATGTATCTTTCCAGGCACATACAAGAATTGGAATGCCAGCAGAGATACCTTACAAAAAGGATACAGTGCCTAAATTATATGTCCTAGATGGACCACCGCAAAACCCTATAGCTATAATCAGTTTGTTACAGACTGCTAAAAAGTGATCTTTGTCTAGCATGCAAGGGATCTTCAAACCCTTTGCTGATGGACTTACTTCACATTCACAAATCAAACGGTATTGATCCAGGGACCTAAACCTCTTCTCAACATTAGCAGAATAGTTTTGAGGGACAAGTATATATCACAGAGGATACCACTGCTCTAGAACAAACTCCCCATCCATGTAAAACAAAGCTCATCCCTGACCATGTTCAAGTGTAACTTGGATCAGTGGATGGGAAATTTACCCCAGGACTCATCTCTGCACTACTAATGGACAGAGGCAGCTCCTAAATACTTTATCGTTGCAATACATGTGTCTAGTAATTAACAGTAAAGTAATATAAAAAAAAAAAATATATATATATATATATATATATATATATATATATATATATATATATATATATATATGTGTGTGTGTGTGTGTGTGTGTGTGTGTGTGTGTGTGTGTGTGTGTGTGCGTGTGTATCCTTGAAGGGTCCCTATCATAAGACTGAAGTTTTAAAACTTTGAATCATTAAAGGTCGAACCCTAATGATCGAAGTTTTAAAACTTTGAATCTTATAATGGAGATCGCCGGAAGACTTCCCTTTCCTGCACTGTACTGCGATTACGGATATTTAAGTAGCGGGTGTGTGTGGGGGGTGCAGGGGTGCTTAGAGCATTTTTTTTAAACTTTTTTTTATTTTATTTTCGAAGTTCCAAGACTTTGATCATTAAAGTTCAACCTTTAATGATTCAAAGTTTTGGAGCTTCGATCATATGATATAGACCCTCCTTGAAAAGGTTAGGTAAGTGTAAACTCCAACGGGATATGTTAATTTTAAGCACCAAATGAGATAATTGGCTAGACTTACAATTTCCCACAAAACTAGTTAGCCTAGTACTAACTTATGAACCTACAATACTGCATTTGGGCTCAACTCTAAGCCAACAGTAGGAAAGTCGTACAACAAATGCCTATTCTCCATTGTCACTAATCTGTTTCAGGGTACTCCTCAAGCACATATACAGGAAAAGATGTATATTTCCACTTGCACTCACAAAAAGTTGCTAGAACCTTACAATAATCTTGATTTGCTCACTTTTGTTTTATACATATACATTACAAAATATGGGTGTCCCAGGAATACCAAGCTCTCTTTGAAATAACAAAAGTAAAAGATAAAAGGGGAATTGGTTTCTAAGACTTTGGTTGGTTAAAATTAATACATACTGTGATGCCCACCACTGCTACCAATATGTGATGGCCACCAATATGTGTTTTCCCCATGCTGGGCCAGTAATCAAGGAGCCTGAATCTTCACCACTGACACTGAAGAAGGACGTGCACTTGGAATACAAATGGATATACTAAGTATTTCCAGATGCAGACCTCTCTGCATCAAGTACAATTTCCCTTAAGAGCACACAAGGAACACACTCAGGCCGGAGTCTAAATGTCTCTATAGTTCTCTCCCTCCAGGTGTCCAATAAGACTCCCGACTGGTACAGCTGTAGGGTTAGGTCCTCAGCCAAGTGTCCAAGCCCAACTCCTCCAGCACTCTCTCTGTAAACCCAGTGCTTTGTGTCCCTGACCCAGGTAGCTGCTACAGGGTAGCTCCCTCCCTGAAGTAGTCACATCACCAGTCCTGGCTTCAGGTGTGTGATCTTTCTGGGTCTCTCCAGGCTACCAGATCCACATGCCTGTCTCCAAGCCTGACTGCATGTCACTCCATGCACACAAGGTACTGCATTATCAAAATCATTCCCTATCAAGACATCTGCAGGCATATCTGCAAACACAGCTACCTGCTTGCTTCCTTTTACACCCTCCTAGTCAAAGTGAACCCTGGCCAAAGGCATTTGGAATTGGATCTCTCCTAAAGTTCTGACTGGAATGGACTGCCCAAGCAAGTACTGTTCCTATTTAACCACTGTAGGCTTCACAATGGTTATATCAGAGGCTGTGTCTCTCTTGGCAGTGGCTTGTTTTCCATCCACCAAAATCGGCTATAAACTTTGCTGGTAGTTTGGAATCCCTGTTGTCTCCAAACAACTTACCACTGGCATTCTATTATTCCCACTTTCTGGCTCCCCCACCCTTTGTTCACCACCTTGCCTCCATGGACATCTATATGCTACATGGCCCCACTAATTACATTTAAAACATTTAACCCTCGATCCTGACTGTGTACCTAAACTAGTGGCTTCAACATTACTGGCAGACTCTGTTGGGGTGGTTTAAGCTGCCTACCATGGGATCCTTATATCCATGTGCAATACTGGGCATCCCTTTCTTGTACAGTGATGCCCTGCTTGCAAGGTATAGGTCTCCTTTTTTCCCCTACTCATCTACAGAGTTGCATTTCCGTCTGCCAACAAGATTCTCATGTCCTTAGGCAAACTGCTAAGGGCTTGTTCCCTCACGAAAAGGTGTGCCAGTCCTTGAAAAGTGGTGACCTGACACCACTGACCCATGTATGAAAATAAGTGCTTAATACACCAATATAATCACATAGACTTTCATCTGCCTTGTGTCTATGCTCACAAAACCTTTTTCTGTAAACTTCAGGTGTTAATTTAAAACATTGTAATAAACAGTACTTAACTTGATTCTAATCTAAACAATCAGTATCAGACAATTTAGAAACAACATTTACAGCTTTACCATGGAGTAAGGGGGTGAGGAACTGTACCCAGAGCCCTTGGTCAACATTATACTGTTTGTATACTCTTTCAAATATATGAATACACCTATAAAATTATCACCTTTTTGGTACTGAGGAAGAAGTTTACCGACCTTTATTGCTTCTGGGGTATGGTTACTCCCTGCCCCATTACCTCCATGACCTAGGCGGAGAGTCAGCATTTCCTTTTCATGTTGCCTCTGTCTCTAATTTCCTTTGGCTTCCAAATACCCCAGTCTCTCTGCTGATTCTACTTCAACCTCCAAATGCCACAGTCTCTCTGCTGATTCTAATTCCAAACATTTGGACTCCAGTTCAAGTCTCTTTAACTCTAGAAGGATTTTTAAGTCCTCTAAGGAAAAGTTGAACTGTCCTGTTTCTGAGAGCTGCAAGTCCCCATCAACAGACTGGTTGGATTCCTTGTTGCTGATTTGTGATGCAGCTGTGATTAAGCCTGCAATCATTTCCACTTTAGTCAGGTTGGCATGCTCCAGTCCTTTGGCTTGGCACATCTCAGCCATCTGGTTCCTTGTCAGCTTGCCATAGTCCTCTGCTGACATCCTTGCCTACTCTCCCCAACTAACTAAGCTAACAAAAAATAAATACAATCATTGCGATATGAAACTCTGAATGTCTACTGTGTGGCTGCTGAAATTACAAACACTTTTTTTAGTGACAACTGCTTACAGACTACAGAAATTCAATATCCACACCACTGCTCACCAGTGTGTGAGCATGTAATGGTCCCAACACTGCCACCAAATATGTGATGCCCACCACTGCTACCAATATGTGATGGCCATTGATATGTGTTGTCCCCACACTGGGACAAATATTTATAAATAAAATAATTTGGCTTTGAGAGGTCTGGATGGTGATATAAGTGAAGATGGGATCTGTGGATTTTCTGCCTGTGAGAAGATTTATTTCCTACCATAAATGGGATGGGTGTGTCTAGCAGTTTAAGTTGTTTGGTTTTGAAATAGTTGCTTTTGTACATGCATATGATTTGCAATTGTCCCCATTACTAAATGTTTTTATATAGCCAAATTACTCATCCAGCATAAGATACAGTAGGAGCTGGACTGCATTACCTAGTCAACCTTTCTGGAGGTATCCACCTTCTCCCAGAAGCAAAAGATCCATTCAAAGTGCCCTCCTACCCCCATTGGCAGTTAGGGTGTCACCTGACCTGCTTGCGAAATTATTACATGTCATCACTCTCTTAAATGTTCTTCAGAAAGCTGAACAAAAATATTCACATTTTTATTTTAGCATCTCTTTTAGGAAGCACGAAGCCCCTGCATGGATCCCCATTTGGGATCTTGCACCCTGTCACGATCTCATTCCATACCTTGCCTATTCTCTACTAGCAAACCCTGTCACAATGTCCTCCCCCCAAACTCACCAGTATCTCTTATCAGGTAACACCTTTTCCTTTTGTTCCTTTCCTCACTTAATATGCTTTTTTTCTTTTTTTCTTTCCTTTTTTATTTAATTTTTTTATAACAAGGAATTCCCATACTTCAAATAAACGATTACACTCATGCATGCAGAATACTTTCCAGGAAGAGCTGGCAATATTTCCTAGTACTACAGCTTTCTCGCCTGGCCCAAGGTTGATTACTGCCCCACTAAACTCCCACTCCAGATTACCTGCCTAGAGAACTCCAGTTACTTATCCATACGTGAGAAAAAAGGCCAAATAAATATAAACACAACCTGTAATATACAACAGAACAGTCTGGTCAGTCAGAAGTGGATAGCAACAACTGATCACCGTTCATGGCAAGTACCTTCTTGTCAATAAAGAAATAAGTACATAAATAAATCATCCAAAAGTTTTAAAGGTGAGTAAATAACAAAGTTAGACAGTACAGCTAAAAGACAAATTTACAGAGAAACAAAACTGTACTTGGAAAAACAGAAACATAACTAATTTAGACAGATAGGGTGCTTAAAAAGAAGATTGTCTAACTAGCTATTTTTTTCTGGCAATACAAAACTGGAAGAGCTACAGTCCTATCTACACAGCCTAAAGTTTCAGAGACATAAATGCAGAATCAAAGTCACTGGAACAGATAGAGTTATGGCTTTCTCAAGTAGCACTTGGTGCTGTTCTTCAATCTGGCACCCATCAACTCTAGGTTGTTCATCACCTATGAAGCAATGAGGTCAGTTCTCCTCAATCTGCGCCCTAAGCTGAAAAACAAAAAAGAAAACAAAAATGTCTTTTATAACTGAAGACTAAAACAGGCAAACACAAACAAAAAATCATTTCTGTTCTTTAAACTGCAGCAAACCACCTGCTACAAAAGCAACAAGTGGCTTGCTACATATAAATACATCATTGTAGCTCTAACCCTGACAGAAAACCCATTATTGCCATTCATATCTGAATACTGTTACTGCACTAGACCACACAAAGAGCACTGAGGTGCTTCAACAAATGCATACTGGCATTCGGAAACTGAATGCTTGTACTGAGGATTGCACCCTCTGACATCTTGCTCATAGGGTGCCTGCCCCCTTCATCCTATCCTAGTCACACCTTTGGGTACATATCAGTAAGCCAGCCCATACTCAGCAGATCCTCAGTAATACTCCTTCAACAATAAATAATGGCTGTCATTTCAACAGACTTTAGAGATAAGGTCATTCCATTTGACTCCAGGGGGGATGTCTTGTAATGCGCTCACAGTTAGGGTTACCACCAATCCATTTTTTTAAGACTATCAAGAAATCAGAACAATTGTCTGGTAATTCCCCAACACTGTACAAACTCTTCTATTCTGTTTAGTAAAACAAACAGAATATCAAGGTTTTTAAATCTCAACTCTGCTTTCCCTTTTTAAAGGAGTACATTGCTAATGATGCAATTGGGTCTGAGAGCAGGAAAAGAAGGTGTTCCTTCTCCTTCTAACATGCCCATTTATGTAAAAAACTGGACAGCTGTGAGGACAGAATGGGTAGGGAAAGGGTAGGGGAGAGGCAGAGTTAAGGGATCATACAAAGGTGTGGTTTTGGTCAGGTATAGGCCACAGAGTAAGATGGCAACTTTACATACAGTGGAAAGGATATCCTTAACACTAGCATTTCAAAACCTTCTCACTTTAGTGAACCAAAGGCCATGGTACTTCCTAGAAGATTTTCCTAAGGGAAAATCTTGGACAAACTAGTTGTGCCCTGTTTTAATTAATGGGTTTGTTTTTCCTCCTTTTGGCTAACAAATCCCCATAGAAACAAAAGATGTGCTTAACTACAGTTTCACACCGATTACCTGCTGCAGGTTAGCTGGTTACCTCAATAATATGTGCAATATGTTTTAATCACGTTTTACAAATTTTAACTTTACCTTGATTCCGAACAATCACAGATCCTGTATGCATATAGCAAAACAATTAAACTTTCTGTTATACATATCTGCTATGCATTCTATATTTTCAATGAAAAAGAATCAAGGTGACCACCATGGCTAAAAACATGCACTTTAATCCAATAAATAAATAAAAACATGCAACAGAGGCAGTAAAGAAAAGATTAGCACTTTCACACCATAAGTGCTTCTTCAGATCTACTCCTTCAAAAAAATCAACCTAATTTAAAGAAACTACCAACAAACAGGATAGTCAAATCAATTAACTCTGATATTAAAGCATGCAAGCTTTTAAATCAGCCTCACCCACTTGTTGAAGCCTTCCTTAAATTTTCTGAGAATGATGTGTTTAATGAACTTAATTCCAATTGCACACAGAAGTTTTATAACTTAACTGAAAGTGAATGGCTAGCTTTGAGGGAACTATGGGGCAATCCTAACATATTTATGCATCCTGCTGATAAGGGGGGGGGGGCAATTGTGTTTTTTTATGCCGATGTATATGTTTGGAAAAATGGAACTGATGCTTAGTGATGTGTGCATGTATTCCAGAATTACTAAACTGGATCTTAATAAGGTGATTAAGTATGTGCATGACTGATTGTATGATCTGTTTATGAAGACAGCCTTTACCAAGCAGGTTTTTTTAGTATTTGACTGTAACAAATCCATTGATTCTGATAATCCATGGTCTACCCAAAGCCCAGAAACTGTTAATTGACCCTCTGATGTGACCCATTGTATTGGGTTGTGGTTGGCTGACTGAGCCTTTGTTGGTTTATGTAGAAACCAAGTTAAAACCTGTTGTTGAGAAGGCTCCCTCAGATTTTAAGGATACAGAGCATTTTTTACAGACACTTTGTCAATGCTTTGACACTTTGGAAAGGAACAATGATTTATGTTTTGTTATCTGAGATGTATGTACTTTGTTTACTATTATTCCGAATGATCTAGGTATTGAGTTTGTCAGGAACTTTTTAAGGACCACCAGTGACTATGACAATGGACAGATTGACTTTATTTGTACTTTATTGGATCTTATCCTCACTTGTTTGTGTCTTTCGGCTTTTCTCGGTTAGGGGTCGCCACAGCGGAACTCCGGTCCGCTAATGATTGGCAGTTGATTTTTACGTACCGGCTTGCCAGGCCTGACGTACAACCTTCAATGAAGGTATGCCCATTGACGCATGTCTCCACGCAGAAGATGCTCTAGCTGAGAATCGAACCGGACAGCGTCTTACTGTGAGGTGACAACACTACGGCAGCACCACCACCGTGGGGATCTTATCCTCCCTAATAATGTTTTTATTTTTAATGATGTATTTTATTTGCAAAAGCTAGGTGTAGCTATGGGAACATCATGTGCCAATAGTTATGCCAATCTAGTGATGGCCAGTTGGGAAGCTGAATATGTAATGGATTGTTCTAATAGAGTTTTTTAAGCATGCTATATATTACAAGTGTTTCGTTGACAATGTTTTTATGTTGTGGGACAGTCCTATTGATTTGCTTTATGATTTTGTTAGGTATCCTGCAAGTACCTCTTATTTTAAATTTACTGTGAATTTCTTCAAGCAGTGCATAGATTTCCTTGATGTTCGTTTGTCCTTCAGGGAGGATGGGAAAGTGAATACTTCCTTATATAGGAAGAATTGTTTGAAAAATGTTTTGTTGCATAGAATAAGTATGCATTCATCCCATGTACATAATAATGTTTTTAAGGTACAATTTCTTTGGATTTCTAGATTGCATACTAGTGACACTGAATTTCTGGAAGCAAATGAGAGCTTGGGTAAAGAATTCTTAGATACGGGTTATCACTCCAAGGAGACAGAGAGAGTCCACTGAGGACAGTAAAAGACTGACCTTATTTTGATAAGGTACTTCATTCTGTAAAGAGACCTTTTGTGCTACATAATACTGCTTATAATGGCACCACTACCACTGGATTAATCTTGACTTATAGCAATGATTATGGGAAGGTCTGTTATATTGTCAAGAGAAATTGGACTGTTCTGCTGTCAGACAACAATATTAGGAACATTGTCAGTGATAGACCCCAGTTTGGGTATAAGAACAATCCATCTTTGAAATGACAAATTTGTTAAGGGCCTAGGATAAAGAAGAAATGTCCATCTAATAGGGTTGGTATTTTTCCCTGTAAAGCTTGCAATATGATCTCCACCTCTAATTCATTTGTACATCCCTCAACACACACCATATATAGTTTCAATACCTATGCTGATTGTAAACCCAGCAATTTGATTTATTTTGCTAACTGCAAGGCATGTAATGGTTATTATATAGGAAAACCAACAGGCTTTTGAAACAATGTATTTTGCAGCATATGAGTGACATCGCCAATGGGAAGAGTTATTTTTTTTTTTATTTTTCAAATACATTTGAATGAATTCTATAATATTTATACATAACATCTTAAATAACTATGTACACTATTTACATTAGCCCAACACCATAACATATCTTAATGTATACGGTTACTTTATAACTATGTCCAATCCATTATCAGAGTGTCTGATCAATTATTGTATAGTGCCAATCAACAATAAGACTTTTCCCCAAGGGTTGTTGATAAATGGCTTTGGATAAATTCTTAGTTCTTTAATTTTAATTTCCAATAATGCTGTGGAATTCAGTAGGCTGTAGACGTCTTTCAAAGTTGGTACTGTGATTGCATTCCATCTTCTTGTTATACACTTCCTTGAAATTGCAAGTATAGTCAATACTAGATACATGTTTGACCTATTCTAATGAGGACATTCATTCATATTTAATAATACAAGAGCTTTAGTTAAATAAAATGATTCATTAAATAAAGCTAGTAGAAAGTTATTAATACTATTCCAAAATGGCTTAATTTTAACACAATCAAAGAAAATGTGGTTCCAATCTGCATTGTGTACTTGCTCACATCCCCAACATATTCCTTTTATGGAAGAACTAATTTTACTGATTCTATCTGGCATTAAGAATGCTGTGTGCAAGCATTTCCAATTAAAAACTTTCCAGTAATGTGTAAAGGATGTATATTTTATTGATAGTAAGATATTTGTTTTAATATCTTCAGTTAACTGTATTGAGTGTCCTTTTGTTATATATTTCCAATATGAGGTTTTGGGTGTTGTTTTATAGTTTATCGATATTTTGTGAAATTTTGAAATACTGTTTCCAATGTCAAAGTTATTATATATGATTTCATATATGTATTTCGTAAATTTAGGTATTTCTTTAAATGGAGAATTGTTAATTATTCTACTTAAATCTTGTGAGTATGACAAAATACTCTGTAAAGTTAGCCAATCCTGCTGTGGAATTTTGTATGTTGCTTTTATTACTTGCATATCTAAAACTTTTAGTTCTTTGATACATTGTAGCCAACAAACAAATCCTTTCTGTTCCCAGGAATTAATAATTTCTCTATATATTTTATGTGGAAAGTTCTTTGTGACTATAAATGGTGTTAAAAGATCAAAAAAAATTTTTAATCTATATTTGCATTAATAATTGTCCTAAATGAGTCAATGTAATAATTAATCATACAAGTTTTTAGTGGGTTTAGTTATGTTATATTGCATACTAATATATAATATGTGCAATGGCAAATTGTTTTTACCTGTTATTTGAATTTTTTTTGTAAATCAAATTCATTTATTGATATTAGAGTTAGTAATTCTTTCCAGTTTGCAGAGTAATTTGGACTTATCCAATCTGAGATTGTTTTAGGTATTGTTGGTTTTATATATATTTCTATATCAGGAAAGTTTAATCCTCCCTGTTTCCATGGTCTGATATGATGTATTAAAGCTATTCTGTTTCTTTTGGGAAACCATAAAAATGTTATTAGGCATGAATTTATTTCTTTAAGTACATTCCTTTCTGGTAACAGTTGTATTGCCAAGGCTATATATAGGATCTTTGCCAGTAAAACCATTTTTATTAACTGTAGTCTATCTTCAAATGTTAATATTATTTTGTTCCATTTTCCACAGAGATTTTAATTGTATTGATGATATTATTGTAGTTTTTGAGACTAATTCATTATTATCCTTGTATAACTCAATTCCTAGATATTTTAAGGTAGATTCTTGTTTCCCTATGATGTGATCTCCCTTAGTCTGCAGTTCCCTTTTTTATTTAAAAATATACATTTTGATTTATTGAAATGGAATCCTGAAGTCATGTGAAATTTGTCAATTAATATATCTAATTCTTCTAATGTCTCTTTTGTATTAGATAATGTTAGTAATATGTCATCAGCAAATAGCATTACTTTAGAATTGTATTGTTCATAAACAGCTATTCCTTTGATTTTTATATTGTTACGAATTAAATCTGCCAATATTTCAATAGCCAGAGCAAATATAATCTGTGACATGGGACATCCTTGTTTAGTGCCTTTTGTTATATGTATAGATTCAGAGGTAAAAGGACCTAGCTTGACATACGCAAAATTATTTGCATATATATATTCTTTAGGAGATGAACAAAGGATGCAGGAAATTCAAATAGCTTTAAGATTTTGAATAAATAGTCACAATTTAGGGAATCAAAGGCTTTCTCTATATCTAAGCCAATTATGAGTGTTTCTTTATTTTCTTTATTAACATATTCTATAAGAGAAATTATCCTTTTAATATTGTCATGTGTGTGTCTATGATGTATAAATCCAGTTTGATCATTATTTATTGATTTAGATAGTAGTATTTTCATTCTGTTAGTTAATATTGTCATAAATATCTTATAGTCATTATTTAATGATGTAGGTCTATATGAGGTACAGAGTTTTGGGGATTTGTTTTCCTTTAGGATTAGTGTGATTAAGGAATATCTCCAAGATGGTGGTATTAAAGCTTGTGACTGAATTTCTAATAGTTTTATGGAAGAGGGATAGTATCTTAGAAGGGAAAAGTTTATATATTTCCATAATTATACCATCTATACCTGGAGCTTTATTATTTTTACCCTGATTTATTTTATCTGTAATTTCTTTGTAGGATATGGGTGCTTGCAGATCTAGTTTTAATGTTTCTGGTATTTTTTTATATTAGAACATTTTTTCATCTAGATTTAATTGATCAATATGTATATTTTCTTTTTGGAAATGTTCCATATAGTGATTTCTATGGGCATCAAGAATGTCACCTATATCCGAGACATTTTTCCCTTTCTTTTCATGGAATATACTTTTAATGTTATTAGCTTTTGATTGTATTTTGATTCTTGTGGATAAATTATGTAGATATTTGGGAAAAGTGGCCAAGGTATTAATTTTTAGTTTTTCTAAAGCTAAACTAGTTTTATGTGTTAGAATATTCTTTAATACATCTACTTTCTTTTTTGCTTCCAAATGATTTTGATTTTTTTCAGCTTTTACTGACAAAAGTTTGGAGTGTAGATCTAATAATTCATAATCCAATTCTCTGATTTTTTTATACCAAGTTAGGGTTTTACCATATATGAAAGCTTTTATTGAGTCCCATATCATTATTTTATTTATTTCTGTGGTGTAATTAATATCTAAGAAGAACTGTAATTCAGATAATAATCAGGGTTTGAACTCTTTAATTTTAGTTATATATGCTAGAATTCTGGAGTTAAAAATTAATGGTTTGTACCCATTTTGAAGTTTTAGCATCAATGAACTGTGGTCTGAAAAGGGGCAGGTAGTGATTGAGAAATTAATAATTTTAGAGTGTAAGTCATGGGCAGCAAATATTTTATCTATTCTAGTTTGGATACCAAATCTCTGATCTTGATTGGAAAACAACAAAGACGTATCTTCTTTAAATTTGAAAGTATCTACAAGAGGAAATTATTCTACCCACTTGTTTAAAGCTTTTGACACAGCACATGAACACAGTAGTCTGTTATTTGTATTTTCAAAAATATCAAATATACAGTTAAAATCTCCTTCTAATATTAAGTTGCCTTTATAATTATTGGAAATGAAATCCAAGTGTTTTTAACAGTTCCTGTTCCAATGCCTGGGAAGCAGTATAGATTGGCTAGGGCCCATATTCTGTTATTATATTTAACTATTACTAATGCCAGAAGGCCTTCTTTATCTTCATACTTATAAATGATTTCTGGGTTAATCACATTTGTTTTCTATAAAATTGTTACCCTTTTTGTCTTTGTCTTATAAGTAGATTGTGCCAATATTATATATTCCTTAGGATTCCATTTGTAATTGTCATTTGTTTTGAAATGAGTTTCTTGAAGGAAGACAATTTGTGCTTTGTTCAATTTTAAATATTTCAGTAGATCTGATCTCTTGCTAGGATCGTTTAAGCCATTGGCATTTAAAGATAATAAAGTTAAATCCATCTTAGGTTATTTAGACTATGTATTTTTTGTTTTATTGTGACTGTTAAACATTTTCCTCTGATAACTATAAAGTATATGTTTGAGATTTTAAAGGAAATTATCAGTTTTATACTTTGAATGTATACCAATAAAGCAATGTTTTGGTCAGGCATACTAAAAACTATTTTGTGAAATAAATTTAAATTAATAAATGTTAACAAAACTAAGATCTGCACTAGCTATGGAATGAAAATAATTCCTAATCTGATGGATAAACTGAAGTCCATCAGATTATCACTCATACCTTGACAATCCAGAACATCTGAGCTCCATAAATTGAATTATCATATGGAGAATATGTGTAATAGGAATAAGCAATATTTATATTATTTTGAACAGCTATACTATTGTAGATTAGACAGAATTCTAATACAATATACATGTCTACTTATTATATAAGTAATTAATATTTACATGGAAGATAGATGACAAGCTGTTCAATCATAGTAAAGTAGGATGTATCATATGTAAAACCTCAGTAAAAGATTGTAGCACACAGTTATTTAACATATTCACCCTTATTGATGAAGTTTTTCAAAACTTATTACTTAGTATAAATAGATGGTAATAATATTTATACCTAATGTTTATAATACAATTTATTTTACTGGATATATCAGATGTTATATTTCTTTGTTTGCCAGTATTTAAGTAATCACTTTGTTTGTTGCTAACTTACTTAAAGCATCAAGTTTGTTTTATGTGAACATTGATAAAAGTTAGTGCATTTTAATTATCAGTGCTTCCCTCTTCCTCATTTCCTACACATAAGGATTTTCATATCTGTCATTTCTTATTATAAAATGAGTGAAATTATAGGTTAAAAACAATACATTCACTTATTGTGATTAATGACTACAAGTTCCCTTTCCATATTTATAAATTGCCATTTTATGGCATATACTGAAAGTTTTTAGATTTAAATGGCAGCATTCAATTTTGTATAATCAGCAAAGGTTAAACTTAGTGATTATTGTCAATTTAATTCTATTTGTTCAGAATGTGATTGTTACAGCCTAGTGCAGGCTTCTATTGTTTCCCTTGAACAACTTTGTCAGTTTGATGTCATGTATAAAACATTAGTTACCTTGGTAACAGCTTAAGTATTATGTATAAAAACAATAAAACAGAACAGGACCACAAACTGCAGAACTCCACTTTAATAAAAGTTTATCACTTTTGTCAAAACAGTTTCCAACTTCTTCAGAGCCATTCTGAAGAAGTTGGAAACTGTTCTGATGAAAATGCTAAACGTTTATTAAAGTGGAGTTCTGCAGTTCATGGTCCACTCTGTTTTATTGTTTTTTATCAGTGTATTTTGCGCCTTTGCGATTTTTAAGTATTATGTATGGTCAAGATGGGTTACAAAAACTACACTTCAAGCTAAAGGAATTACGTGACTTGTTGTGCATATTTACTTATATAAGAAAACCATCATGCTTCCCCTTGATGTTCAATGTAGTGTATGTCATTAATGACAAGTTAAGACAGTAGTGTTATTATACACAAGCTCATGCTATTAAATCTTGTCTTTAATATCTAAATTCAGCAGACTGCTTCATCTTATATGACGATTATATATTTTATGTCTAGATTTACTAAAATCATACATTACATAACTGTGTGTGTGTTTTTTTTTTTTTTTTTGGCTGTTGCTTAGTTATTTGAGAGACCACAAGCTGTAATGCTTATTCTTATTATTAGCTCCTTCCAAGCATATTTATACAGTCCATAGACTTTAAATTATGAGACCCTTCTAGTTTATTTGTTATAAGTATATTTCCATCCTTACATACACACATATCAGTAATTCAAGCACGGGCAACAATACCCATCCAGTTTTGTCAGAATACCATTCTCTACTTCATGTGGTGTGTTTCCAGGCTGTTCTTAAAATATCCAAACCAATATTTGTCCTGTTCCATTTTACCAGCCTGTTCCATGCACTGGCCACTCTGCCAGTGAACCACTCAACACACCTTCCATTCTCACAGATATTTCCACAAAGGAAATCTGATGACTCTCTAGCACTTCCCAGCAACCCCAAACACCCCTAGAATCAGATATCCCCATATGCCCAACACATCTGAGCAAGCTCACCTCCCAGACCACTGCAAAGGGTTCTGCACAAGACCAAGTGCTCTTAGTCTTTCACAATAACTCAGACTTCTACTCTTATGTAAGTCCTTAATGTGTTTGGACCAAAATACATTTTAAATATAAAATTGCATTTATTATTAAACAAAGTGTTGGGAAACCATCAATATGTGTATATGTGGTTTAAAACAGCCCTTTTATTATATTTTTTTAAAACCAAAAACATTTCCTAGAATCATCTCGGAGGCTCCTCAGAGCCATTAAGCATTATCATTACTCTGTCTCCGTTACCATAGCAACCTGGGAGTGTCTGTTTCTGTTAGTGTGTCTGTGTACTGCATGCCAGAAGATCGCGATGCACCTGAAGCAAAGTTTTCTTCACTGCAACTTCAAGCCTAAATTCCCTCCCTTTCAGTGAGGCAGCAGCCAGGAAAAGAACGGAGAGCAAACAGATAAAAAAAAAAAGAAACCTCCCAATAAGCCGCCACAACAAGAGATAACGCATTCTTCCAGCCTTCCTACCTCTCACTCAGCAGATATATAAACAAACTATTCTCTGCCAAAATATCCCAAAATCACAGTTTTATCCACCCCCTTCCCCTGGATCCAGGCTAAAACACCAAATGTCTCTTCTTAACACACAAGCATCAGTAAATCTTGATCACAAGCCACAACCCACAGCTTCTCAGAGACAAAAATGGCAACAGCTGCCAAACATAGCTGCATCCACACACACCATATCAGGCTTAATCAAACAGCACTCGAAGCTATGATACCTGCCATAATTGATATTAACTATGTTTAGACAGAATAATAATGACATTTGTACTTGCTGCCAGACACGGCTGCATCCACACACACCATATCAGGATTGATCAACCAGCACTCGAAGCTATGATAACTGCCATAATTGATATTAATTATGTTTAGACAGAATAATAATGACATTTGTACTAGCTGCCAGACACAGCTGCATCCATGCACACCATATCAGGACTGATCAAATAGCACTCGTAGCTGTGATACATGCCATAATTGATATTAACTATATTTAGATAGAATAATGATGACATTTGTACTAAGAGCTTGGTACTATTATTCAACCAGGATATACATGACATTTCTAAATCATACTTTAAATGAAGAAGGCATTAGTCTCCATGACAGCATTTTTTTTCAAAACACTCTACTTTTTCTGCTATTATATATGATGTTAATTTGTTACATTTGAACTCTGATGAATGGTACCTTGTTGAATTAGTTAATTAATTACTTAAATTATTATAAGTAAAAACAATGAAAAATGAACAAGATAAGTATTCATTGAGTTCAAGTAGGGGAATAGAAACTTCTATGTTTATATTATATGTTGTTTTGTTTGGCTTATATATAATGTAAATAGTAACCCATCTTGACCTACCTTTGTTTGTGAAGAATTACAGGACTCTTTGAACATTCTGAATAAATCATTACTGTTTCTCAATTGTTTAAGAAACCCTCCTTATTATAATAAAAACAGATGACAAGTGATGTACCATATCAGCTGATACTTTGAGAGATGTAGTTGTAAGAGTTATTTTTGGGACAGCTATCTTGGAATCAGTTTTTTGTTTCTTCTTTCTAGCATCAGTCAAAGGATTTGTTTATTTTATTCTTTTAAAGAGAAGGGGCCATCCATTCTATTTCTTCCAGGATAGACACTATGTTGCTTTTGATGAATATAGTAGGTTCTTCTAAGTCATTAAAGGGTCTCATCTCATTGGCAAAAGTATTTTTTATCTTTGGCTGGAAAGGCCAGCTGTGCTTTAATGTTGTTTTGTTTCAACAGTTTTATTACTGGCCAGACTTTTTTTCCTTTGTTTTAGTATTCTGGAAGAATAATCATTATCAAACCTTATCAGGCTTTGATTGTATTTTAAGGGTGATTTTCTCCAAGAAGATTTTAATATTAGTTCCTTGTCCAGAAATGAAATAAATTGTATAACTATCGATTAGGTGGAGTATTTGATGAGTTAGAAGCAGGTTTCCTCAGTGCTCTATGCGCCCTTTCAATTCCAAATGAAAGTCCCTCTTTCAAGTCTAAAGATTCAGGAATCCAGGTTGTTAAGAATGAAATAATGTCTTCTCCTTCAGTGTTTTCAGGCAGACCAAACATCCTTATGTTGTTTCACCTTTCCCTGTTTTCTAAGTCATCTATTTTGTTAAGCAGCCATGTATTCTGTTTAAGCAGAAATTCTTTTTGGAATTCTTCTTCTTTGAGTCTCCCTTCAATGTCATTTAGAGAAGTCTCTATATTTGTAATTGTTGTATGGTGTTGCTGTAATAGTTCCTTAAGAGTATCAGTCTGTTTTTGAGAATTTAATTTGAGGTTTTCTAAGTTATTTTTAAAGCCATCCATCTTCAAAGATAGTTCCTGCAAGGTAGATGTCATCAATTGTAGTTCTTTTTTCAAAGAAGCATTTGAATGAGAATTCCTTGAGTTGTTCATATTCACTGACTCAATATATCTCCAAGTTACGTGTCAGGAAAATTTTTGTATATCTCCACCAAAATTGATATTTATGTAGTTTAGTAGTTTATGTATAGATTTCTGACATTTTAAACTTGAAAATAATAAAATTTTCCTATATTATTATTATTATACTAGTTTATGGAACTCTCAAAATTCACTGCTCTCAGTTGGCCATCTAGGCTCCGCTCTCAATGGGAAGATTTCTAATGCCTTGTATAAACATATTTTTTAATAACCCAGGGCATTCTTTTACTTTTATGGTGCTGGAAATAGTTGAAGAAAGTTTGACAGGTGGGGACATTGTGAACCATATTAAGTGGCAGAAATGAAATGGATTGCCAGATTACAGGCTGATGAAAACCCCAGCGTAAATGGGGTTATACCGTAAAAGCCCCTTCCATTACTTTGCCATTTTTATTTTATTTTTTTTTTTTGTGGAACAGTGATTTTTTTTCCCTGGGAAATCAATTGCTGTCCCGAGTGTTCAGGATTGTAAGCTTTTGCTTACATAGGGTCGATAAATTAGTGTCCGCTTTTTTAAGCATTCACTGATTTAATATAGACCCGATTTTGTGATGGAGTAGATCTGAAGAAACACTTATGGTATGAAAGTGCTAATCTTTTCTTTTATGCCTCCGTTGTATGTTTTTATTTTTTGTATTGGATTAAAGTACTTTTTTATTTATTTATTGGATTAAAGTACATGTTTTTAGATGTGGTTGTCACCTTGATTCTTTCTTCATTGATTTTATTGGTGCAAGATCGACCTTTGGCTGCTTGTAGTATATTCTTTGCTGTATTCGATATTCTCTTTATATATATTTCTTGTGGTTTCCCAAAACTCAGTGACAAACTTTATAAATGTTTATACATTGTGCAGAAAAGCAATTACAAGTTTTAATCATCTTTTTTTGTTTTGCTGTTGAAAAATAAATTGCAAGCTTAATCACATACTTACAGTTCACATCTCTGTTGCAGTCCATAGAGAAAGGTGGAAAATTTATATATAAACCTCACTCCTTTCCCCATTCTAGAGATCAAGCAAGTTTTTTTGAGATGCCCACAACAAACCAAGCTTGGGATGAGGGAGCACCCCTCTTGTACACTATTAAATTCCTTCTCTTAAAGACTCCATGAATTCAGCTCTTAGGTAATAGGGTTATTCCCTGCTTAAACAATCTGCACCTTGGTAGAACCGCCCATTCTGCACTCATGTGGTACTTTATCAGGTGGGCACTCTCTAACTTAGCAGTGAATAGGAGATAGGCATTGGGAAAAGGCTACCTCATTCAGTGAGGTATCAGAATGAGACTCACTAAGAAGGTCTGCTTTATTATCCCCTTCCTATTCTTCTGGTAACATGCAACAGATAGTGACAATGGATATCTATCTATCATAGTAAGGCTTCATTTTTTATTTTTCTGTTTATTTACTCTTTATTGACCGGGTTAGTCCCACTAAGCTGAATCCCTTTTTTCAGGGAAACCAGGTGATATTTATAAGGATGAGAGGAATTCTGGCCAGGGCACAGAGGTCATCCACCTATTCTTTTCAATAAATCCCAAGGGATCATTTACATCCAACTAAGCTACCATCAGCTCAGGTATTGGGGCCTCATATTAACATCTCATTTAAAGGCTAGCACACTCAGGTGTGCAACAGCCTCTAACACTGCATTGCAGTATCAACATTTGAAACTGAACCCAATCACCTGAAGTGAGATTAGAACCTACAGCTTTCTGATTTGCCAAAGGCAAGTGTGTGTATTACCTTTTAAGTGACCGAAACACATTAACATTTTGTTTGTTTGTTATCATACCAACATGGCATAATTTGGGCTTTTGCCTCCTGCTTGGGAGTTCACCAAGCAATATCCCAAATCCATTTTCAGTGCTAAAGAAGGGTTTCAGTACAGTACTTCTGAATACTAGCAGCATATGCAATAAATGAAAATTCCTGAAATCTAGGTAGCTCAACACAACCAAGACACTTTACCCATTACATATTTTGGCTAAATAATGAGTCCTGCCCATCCTCTATTATCAACACCTATTTTCAAATCTTGTATAGTAATAGGCTTGGTGTTAAAATTGGTGGTAATAATCTCCTGTTAGGATAAAATCAAAAGCATCCTTATTTAAGAGAAGGAACATCAAAAATCAAGGATACCTCAACATACTACTCGCAAAAAGTCATCAGCAAATACATTTTAATGTAACCATATCATACACTCTCCTCCCACCCTCCTTCACATTATTTGTGAAAACAATACTTATAATAATGACAGATAATTTGAAAGAAAACATTATCTGGCAAAGAAAATTTAGCCTCTCTTGATTAAACATTGCTGAAGTACTTCTATAATTAATCACAGCTCAACATGACCTTTCACAGTTGGTAAGCAAATCAGCTAGGCCAAACCTTGCTCACAAAAATAATCCTTCATTGACCTAAGCCTCAGTAATATCCCCCGATGATGTGCAAATGCAATGGTCCTGTCTAACTCTCTGAGCAATCATTGTCCTGTCCTCTCAGCCTGATCACCAAGGAGTCCACAAATTCCCCACTGTTATGCCTACAGAGTTTGGGAAAATTTCTTCTTAAGCTGAAGTCCATAATGGTAAACCTATATTCAGCACTCCCTACAGCAGCCCTAAATGTGCTTCTAGCTTGGGTGGACCCAGTTATGAGCAAAAGCTTCACAATCCACCCCTAGGCTCACTGCAACAATCAAAGAATTGAGGAAAATAAGACATATGTCCTGTAACACTAGAAAATAGTCTAATAAGCAAATTCAAAGATATTAGAAATATTGCAAAAGTACTCTGAAAGCAGCAAAAATGACATACCTATGCAATATATATACCATAGTATAATCAAACCCCAACTTGTTCTGGAAGACAATAAATAAGACCTCTATCAGACACTCAAGTACCCTAAATGTAACTTCTCTGCAACTTTCTAAGCCACTACAGGGATTTCATTCTGTCACACACCTAAGAAGCAAGTAAGTGACTCTCAAGCCATATATAATACCATACAAGACGATAATAATAGTATATCAAATGGCACTATACAATCATAACCACAACATCTTACTGCACACTAATCTCACCCCCATATGATGGTTGTATGTTTAATTTTAAAATTACTTCTAGCAAAAATATAAAAAAAATCTGAAAATTCAGCATGAACTGCACTCCCAATAACTACTTAACGTATCCTAAACTGCTTCAAATAGTGAAATTTTTGTTGAGCAAGCCTCTTTTAAATTTTTGGTAATTGCTACCCTCTCAAAAGTACTTACTGTTCTGGTACCTCAAGACTTCAGACCCCAGAAAAAACTGTTGAAAAACTCCTATTTAGCCAACTGTTAGATCACTTACACATCAATGGGCTGATTACCCACTTACAGCATCGGACAGCTTTTAACATGCTGATGGCCATTTACTCCATCTATGAGAACAAGACTAGCCGTGAAATGGTAGCCTACAGTTTTAGCTATGCAAATGAAGAAACCAGAGAAAAATGCACAATGAACATTAATAACAAGAACCAAGTAGAACTTTATTAGAATAAATAAATATTTAAAACAGTATACATTTTCATCCCTTTAGCCATGGAACTTCATCAGACTGGTTAACAATCAAAGAATTAAAATATTTAAAACTGAATATGACATATGATTATTAATCTATCAATTAAAAAAATAAACTAAGTACAATGATAAACAAATTCAACTAAGGCATAAAAGGAAAACATACAAATAAATGCAATGAAGCCATAAAACCATGAAGAGAACATAAAACATGCATAATTTCAAGGTAATTAACATATACATATATAATTAATGCTGCAATGATCTGTTTTGTACGTGCGTATTACATTTACTGCTTCAGTTAAACTAGGTTGCCTATAGGTCTCTAAAAGCCACTACCAAATATTCTTTTTGATCTAATATTATTGTCTCTTAGACAAATATGCAGTTTTCAGGAAAATAAAAATATATTTTCTTGAAGAAAGGATAACATAGCAAATGCCCTGCTAAAGTATTTAACTTTAGTTCTTAAAGGCATAGTTGTGTTAATATATTTATGTAGGAAATCTGTGAGAGCTGTGTCTTGATAAAAAGTATAACTTGCTACACTGAGCTACATACACTAAGAGTTGGATTACAAATTCCTTTTGTGTGGGTAACATGCTCAGATGTGCATGTTAGTCTTTGCCTGATTCTAAAATACAGGGGTCTGCCAGTCCCCCTTCCATGTACAGTAACGGAGAATGGCAGAACCCTACACCCAACTCCAGAAGGAGAATCAGGATCATCATGACAAACTAAATTTGGAATTTTACATTGGGAAACCTCACTGAAATGAATGGGTTTCTTGGAGTTGCAGAATATCTGCCTGTACATGGAAGCAGGTGCTGCAGGCAGTACTGGGTGGGAAGTCAAACTGGCTCAAGTTCTATATATAGGTGGAACTGTACTGTAGGCATCAGGAGTTGGGGAGGGCTTGCCTGGGACTGCACATGTGAGCTATAGTGCATACTGCCAGCTGTCCCTTGAACTGGTTAGAGGATAGCTCATATTAGTTTTTTAACAAGAACAATGCATTCTCTGGTGTGCTACTGGTCCCATGTTCATATCCTCTCTCCTGGTTGTGGTAGTATGACAGCTCTGTCAGCTGTTGTGCCTGCATTCAGCAGTACACCCTACAGCTGGAGTTATGGCACTGAATGTCCTCTTTACCATGCAACTCCACTATTATGATGAAACGGGTTCAGGAGGCACATCCCCTGCCTGCAATACAAGTTCCTTCATACAGGTGGAGCTTTTCAGCCCAATGATCAAGTCTTTGGGCAGCTTTGGCGCTAGCTCAGACAAGGTTGTGGTTCATTAACACAGAATGTTTCAAAATATCATTATTTTGTTTGGGTGTAACAGAACCCCATTGAATTCAACACCTTGGTGTTGAGATGTATTTAACTGGATTGATCCACCCCCATTCAAGTGTTTTGAAATCTAGCCCCAAACTGCTAGTATAAGGTATAGTTGGATTATATGGTTTTCCTAAAACTAAACTCTAATGTCATGGATTGCTTGATACGAATCAGCAATGTGGACATATTTAATCTGCAGATGTATCTTCCTGGCTTTTGGAAATAATTACCTTGGTTACCTCAACATGAGGTTGCATCTCTAATAAACATTTTAAGTTCATTTTCTCTTATTATTAAAGGTAGGTGCTGATACCACAGCCTACTCAGTGTCACTGTGCGAGGTTCAAATTTTGCAGTTGTTTTAATAAATTATTTCCTCTCTTTTGGATAAACCTAGTTTCTTATTTCTCCTATTCATCAGAAGAACTGCTTTATAGCTATTTGCCAAATTTTTGAGATTATTTTTCTGTATGTTTTAGAAAGCTATGCCAAATGTTGACCATCACATCTGTGAAAAAAAAAATGTTGTGTTTCTCTTTTTGCATCTTTAAGTTGTTGCCTGTTATTCATACATATGGTGTACTGAGAAAGTATGATTGTATAAGCTGAACTTTCTATAACAGAAGATGTTTAAATGATCACTGTTGCAGTAGCCTTAGTTCTAAGGGTTATATATTACCAAGGATACAACGGCCATCCAGCTTCCAAAGCTTCAGCGCACCATCCATGTACCCAAACTGTCAAGCAGCTTAAGCTGAGCTGACTAAAAGACAAGTTTGGCCGTGAAGCCCTTCACAGCTTTCCTGTCAGCAGAGAGAGAGAGAGAGAGAGAGAGACAGAGGCTGACCTTGAAAGGACGATGCTAGAAACAACAAACAATAAATAAATATCCATACCCTGGCCCAAAAAAAAAGACCAAAAACAGGCAGAGTGTTAGAGGGAGAGAGTGGTTACTGTAGCAGTGATCATTTGAACATCTACTCTTATGGTAAATTTAACATACACAACTGTACTATGATCATACATAACTACATTTAGGAGGTGGAAGGAGAAGAGTCCAGGAACCCCTGGAGAATGGTCTTATCAAAGTTTGATCTGGGCCTACAGAAGGAATCAAGCATATACTGCTTTTTAAAAGTATGTATGGAGGACCAAGTAGCAGCTTCTAGAATACTTTTGAATCCAACCTTGTCCAATAAGTCATAGATGAAGCCAAGGCCCTGGCAAAGTGAGCCTTGACCCTGCCTGGAAATACTTTGTTATGGTGAGTATTACAAAAGGTAACAGCCTAGACAACCATTTGGAAATACTCTGTTTTGACAAAGGTTGTCCCTTATTACCTTTACAAAAAATGAACAAATGGCCTGAAGATCTGAATGAGATAGTTCTGTCAAGATAGTATCTGAGTTGTCTGTGGATATATAAGTTATGGAGTATTCTTTCTCCTTGATTTTTAGGTTCAGGAAAGAAAATGGTGAGTTGGATAGTTTGGCTTAATGTAAACTTGGATACTACTTTAGGCAGAAAAGAAGGATTAGTTCTCAAAGAAACTTGTTCCTATAGAAAATGAAATAGAGTTGACTCACCATAAGAGGTTGCAACTCAGATAACCCTCTAGAAGAAGTCAGAGCAATCAGTAAAATCTCAAATCAGCCAGATTACCTGGTTCAAATGGAGCAAGTGTTAACTTCTGTAACAAAATTAAGACCCCAAGGGGTGGGCACTGGTTTACTTGGCATATTAAACCACCAAGAAGGAAAAATAGTCCAGGAAACAACTCAGCCAGTATATCCAAAGAATTTATTTTATAGTACCAACAATTGATGTTCTCCAGCACCTCGGCATAAGCCTTTTAACAGAGTATGACAAAACCCATTTCTCATTCCTTTATATAGTAAAAAACTATTCTAATAAAACAATTAAAAAAAACACTTAATTACAGCAGCCATTTCCAATCAAGCTCTCTATTTAACCCCTTAGGGTGTAAAGTGTCAAATTTTAAAATAAACAGTGCTTCTTTCCATTGTAGTTTATTCTTCAAGCACATACCTTTCACACAATGTACTTTTTCCAAAATTGTGCCTGTTAAATTCTTACCATCACTGCTATGATATTTTTTAAAATGAAAGCCTAAAGGGCTTTCTACCTTTTCATTTTTAATATTTCTCAGATGTTCTAAGAACCTGACTCGAAAACTTCTTTTTGATTCACCTATGTAAAATAAATTGCATTCACATTTGAGTACATATACAATACCCTCTGTGTTACAACTAAAATTACCATTCACATTAAATTTCTTTCCATTTATACAGTCAAAAGAATTTACTGTTTGGTTACATATACTACAATGACCACATGCTTTAAAACCATAATCAGAAATACATTTAGTTAGACTGGCAGCAGAAAAAATAAAATAAGCATGAACTAGCATATCTTTAATACTTTTTCCACGTCTATAAGACACCATAGGTTTTTGAGGTAACAATTCACCCAAGCATGGATCTTGTAACAAATTTGTCCAATAAAACATAACAATTTCTACTAATTTCTCTGTATATGTTCCATATGTTGTAACAAAAAACATTTTTTCCACTTGTTGATTATACACATTTTTATCTGATTTAGCCCTATATTTTACTTGTTTATGAATCTGATTATTAAAATTCAAATTATTTTTAGCTTGTTCTACACTTTCTACACTATAACCTCTTTTGATAAATTTCTGACAAGTCAGCTCAATTTCTAATTCTTTTTGTTGTTCATCACTAGTTAATCTTGAAATTCGCAATAATTCATTATAGGGAAGTGCTGATATTAAGTGTGGAGGATGGCAACTAGTCCCATTAATGAAATTATTCACACCTTCAAATTTATGATGTACTCATGTTACTACCTTATTACCTCTAACATGCAAATTTACATCCAAAAATGTAACTTTATCTCCCCACTGAGCTCCATCAAACTTTATACCAAAATTATTACAGTCTAGGTCATGAATAAAATTATGTACATCTAAACTACCCCCTTCACATAGAAAGATTAAATCATCTATGTAACGATAATATTCTATTACATGACTTCTGAAAAAGCACATTCTATACAGAAATTTGGTTTCAAAATAACCCATAAATAGATTTGCATATATTGGAGCGAAAACTGCTCCCATCGCTGTGCCTTTAATTTGTTGATAAAGAATTTCATTAAATTCAAAAAAATTATTTTTAAGACAAAACAGTATTAAATCAACTGTATAATAAGTAAATGGAGTTTCACCCAAATGAAATTTAAGAGCTTCCACCCCTAATTCATGTGTAATATTAATATACAAATTTTTAACATCTACTACTATCCAGTACCTATTTTCATTCCACTGAATTTTATTAATTTTCTCCAGAAAGTCAAAGGTGTCTCTAATATAGGAAGACAACTGCACAACCTTTGGTAAAAGTAATTCATGCAATACAATTCCTATATTATGAAGAAAATAGTTGCAAGCAGACACTATAGGACGACCCGGGGGATTATATCTATCTTTATGTAGTTTAGGAAGACAGTAAAATTTGGCCATAGTACAATTTTCTATGGAAAATTTCCTCTCTATGTCTTTTTTGGTAAAATAGCCAAGTCTATACCCCCTATTTATTAGTTCATTATATGCTGACAAGGCTGTTTCATATTCCTTCCATATAGCAATTCTATATACTTCCTCATTATTTAAATTATCCATACACATCTTATAATACTGTTCTACTGTCATTATAACTAACTTATTGCCTTTATCTGAGGGCTTAAATATAATATAATTTCTACATCTCATCTTCGTTAAAGCCTCCCATTCATTTTTAGTTAGATTATAAGACACTTTTTCCTTTTTTTAAAAAATATCCTGCATAGAATAATTCACTATGCTGGAAAAACATTTCACTGCCTCATTAGTAAAAGGAGGTATATAGTTACTTTTTATGCTAATCCCATCTGTCGGTAATAGACAGTAAGCATTCACAGTTTCATCATTCTCAAAAAAAGAATCACAAGAAAAAAAATCCATAGAAGTTGTCTCATTCAAAGAATCATCCATATCAAAGGAATTAGTTAGTTGTACATTTTTTTCTTTTGACTTTGAAAAAAAGCACAAAAGATGTAACTTTCTTACTAGCTTAAAAACATCTGTTTTAAATGTATGCATATTAGAAACAACAGTAGGAATAAACTTAATGCCACAATTTAATACTGCTATTTCAGTATCTGAAAAATAACTGCCAGTTAAATTAAAAACATACTGTTCATCTAACCTGTCATTAACACCATTAGTTTTAAGAAAGTTAATACCATATTTTCCTTTTCCCCTGTTGATTCTGTTGTTGCCTGCCCCACGTTGTATCTGCTTGTCCCCTTTTCCGACCTTTCTCACTTGTATTGGGTCTGTTATAAAAATGTTCATACATATATTCACTTTTTTGAGCTGGAGGAAGTGAAGGAAAGTCTGCATTTTCATCTGACCATTCTCCTGAAGCTTCTGTTGCTTCAGATGAAGCAAATGAGACACCATGTTTTTTCTTTACCATGCTTTTACCAGAAAACCCGCTCATGGTTTTCAGATGGTTTTTATTGGTAAAAGCAGTCTCATTTGCATAATCCCTCAGATCTCTCTGCAATTTGTGTATTTTTCTGTCAATCAAAGTCTCAGTTTTACTCAGTACTTTCTCATTAAGATCTTTTAACATGCCCTCAAATCTAGGGACCGTCAGAGAAGTGCATAAACTAGAGCACAGCTTTGCAATGTCATTTTTAATCAGTTTTTGTTTTAACAAATCTCTTTCGACTAGGATGGCCACCCATTCTGTTGCACAGCGATGTGCTGCCATCGCCCATCTTTTAGCAAACTGTACATCTTCTACATTTTTTTCATCAAAGGGCGTAGAAGGATTTTTGAAAGGTCTTAAGCCCTTTGGAAGAATATTCAGCTCCAGATACCTTTGTAAGCTAATAATGTTATAATGTGTTGCATTTTCTTTAAAAAGTAAACTTTCAAGTTTTTTAACAGTACCTTGTAATTCAGCTGACATAGCTGCAGTATGATGTTGTCCTATAGTGGAGAATGGATTAACAGTCCATTTTTGACATCCATCCAACAGCACTTTATCCCAAATCTTCTGTGACTCTCCCAGTTGGGATGAAATTCATACCTCTATCAGGCAAACGTTCTCCCACCTGTAGAATATTTTGTTCAAAAGTTCTTTGAGTAGTATCTCCCAGTTCCTCACGAAAAATTCTGGGAGTTTGGAAAGAAGGATCACTGGCCATTGATAAAAGTATATTAAACCACCAAGAAGGAAAAATAGTCCAGGAAACGACTCAGCCAGTATATCCAAAGAATGTATTTTATAGTACCAACAATTGATGTTCTCCAGCGCCTCGGCATAAGCCTTTTAAAAGAGTATGACAAAACCCATTTCTCATTCCTTTATATAGTAAAAAACTATTCTAATAAAACAATTAAAAAAACACTTAATTACAGCAGCCATTTCCAATCAAGCTCTCTATTTAACCCCTTAGGGTGTAAAGTGTCAAATTTTAAAATAAACAGTGCTTCTTTCTATTGTAGTTTATTATTCAAGCACATACCTTTCACACAATGTACTTTTTCCAAAATTGTGTCTGTTAAATTCTTACCATCACTGTTATGATATTTTTTAAAATGAAAGCCTAAAGGGCTTTCTACCTTTTCAGTTTTAATATTTCTCAGAAGTTCTAAGAACCTGACTCGAAAACTTCTTTTTGATTCACCTATGTAAAATAAATTGCATTTACATTTGAGTACATATATTTTAACATATTCTGTTAAAAGGCTTATGCCGAGGCACTGGAGAACATCAATTGTTGGTACTATAAAATAAATTCTTTGGATATACTGGCTGAGTCGTTTCCTGGACTGGTTTACTTGGCAGCCTTGTATACAAAACCCCTTTCAAGAACATTTTGACATGAGACTGCCTTGAAAGAAGAGGATCTATGGGCAGACATGGGGAACTGGCCGATAAATGAACCTTGACATAGGAATAAGAAAGGTCATGTGATAGTAACTAACAGAAGTAAAACTAGGGAACTAGGCCTGAATAGGTGTTGGTTATGTCATTGGCACAATCTAGAAAACTTTTTTCCATTTACTAATATATGATTTTGTTGTAGCAAGCATTCTTGCCTCCATTAGTACCTGCTGCATGCCCTCAGTAAATGGGTGGCTTTAAAAGGAATTAAGAACTTATCATCCAGGCAAACAATTGAAAATGACTGATGCTGGAGTGCATCAAACACCCCTCTTCTTGTGCGAGTAGATCCAGTCTGTGAGGAAGCTTGTGGTAATTGCATTTGGCAATTTCAGAAAGAAGTAAGAATGACAGTTGCCCAGTCCAGAAGGGAGTCACCACAATGATGTTTGGGGAATTACTTCTGAAGTACCCTGGATATTAAAAACACTCTTGGTGCACTGGAAAGTCCAGAGATTAAGGCAGAAAACTGATAATGTGATTCAAACATGCAAAACCTTAAGAAACATCTGAAGTCTGGATGAATAGGCATGTGTTAAACATCTTATAAGCCTAGTGTTACCAGTTAACTTGAAAGAGGAAGAAGAGGTAACAGGTTGTGAAGTGACATCATTTTTGAATTAGGGCACTATCATAAAAAGGTTTAGGAAAGAAAGATCCATAACTGGTCTCCCAGTATTTTCTTTCTTTGGCACTAGGAGCATTCTTGAATAAAAAATGTTCCCCAGCTGAGAAGGTGGAATTGGATCTATCAGTCCTTAGGGCAGCATGGGATGAAGAGCAGGTGGAAACAAAAGAGTCTGATCTGGATGATGAGGAATGACCCCTCTAAAAATGAGGAATTTTCTTCCACTGCCATCTGTAATCTTGATGGATGATATACAGGACCCATTTGTCTGAAGCTACAAACAACACAACACAACACTCGTAGCTCTAAGGTAACTTTCCTGAAGAGGAAAGTAATAAAACATAAATAAATTTAAGAAATTGAAGTTTTTCACCCAAAGGGAACTTAACTGCCCAGCGAAGGGAAGCACAAGCCAACCATTGATCCTCAAAAGCCTCAGAGGAGTGTACTCTTTGGTGACAGGAAAGCTTTGCACTCAGAGTTATCTTTTAGTTAGTTGAACTCATGCTGCTTGACAGCTTGGTTGTATGGAATGTACGCTGAAGCTTTGGAAGTTGGCCAGTCATAACCTTTGCAGGATATAATCCATATAGCAAGGGATACTACAGCAGTGATTAATATGAAGAATATCCATGGTTGCCTGGGGCAGAAGGGAGTCATTACAGTGATCTTGGGGGATTCCTTCCAAATCTTTAGAAGGAACCTGGATATTAGTGGAAAGGGTGGAAAAGCATACAGGAACATTCCTGTCCAAGGGGAAAAAAGGCATCTGTCTTCCATGCCTTCTTGCATGGAGTCCTGGAACAGAAGCTTGTCAATTATTATTTACAGAGCAGGCAAAGAGGTGTACCTGAGGAACTACCCACAGAGAGATCACATCTTGGAAGACCCCCTGATATAGTTTCCATTTGTGAGTCTATGCTCTTGTCCTGCTCAACTTGTCTGCCCCCCAATTTTTCTCAGACAGAATGTTGGATATGTGAGATTGTGCTGATGAAACAATATCCTAAGCTAACATGGATAGTCTGCAAAGGGGGTATGGTCTGGATCCCTCTTGCTTGTTGATGTACCACATGACTGTGATATTGTCTGTAACCACTTGAAGAGGTCCTGGGGACCAAAGATGGTTCAGGGAGTTGACAACCTTGATTAGGAGAGGCATCTCCTTGATATTTATGTACTTGCATCTGCCCTTGGTGTCCTACTCTTCCTGCATTTTTATCCCTCTTGAAACTGGTCCCCAAGCAAAGTCCAAAGCATCTGTGGTAACTGACTGGTTTGGAGCAGGGAGGTGGAAGGGGACCTGGATTTAAAGCTATCTGTTGTTTCCACCAAAAGATTTCTCTTCTGAAAAAAACCCAGCACTGTGATTTGAAAAGATAAAGGTTGTTGATACCGGGTCCAAAGAGATTTTAGATACCACTGTATCTTTCTCATGTGGATTCTTGCCAGGGGTATCCTGAGAATCAAAGCTGTGGGGAGACCATACCCATATTCTTTTGGATTCATCTTCCTCATTAAAGATAATTCAAACTGAAGTCATTATACTCAACCAGTGTTCATGCCAATCAATTATATCCACTTGACTGTGTATACCTTAAATGTATGACTGTGATAAAAACAATGGCCACAGTAAAGTATCCCACCCTGCTCTACACAAATCAAACTAATCCTGAAAAAACAGACTAATAGTTGTTTACCTTGATCATGACAGCATGTAAACCATTCTCATCCATAGACAGCCTCAATACGCATAAATCATAGCCCTGTTGTTGACTGTGTATGCCTCATATGTCTGATCATGGTAAAACTATTACTTATGGACGCAATAATGTATTTCTGGTTCATGCCATGCCAACACACAATAGGCTGACTATTCCAATTTGTTTCACACCAATGCATACTAATCTTGCAAAGCCAGACATTATAAAACTAATCAAACAACAAGAAGATAAGTTACTTTCATCCATAGGCCGCACCCACATCCACCTAGATATTATTGCCACTTTGCCATGTTCTCCTCATCTGATTGTGATAAAAAATACCTCTCAACCTCTTATATCAAGAATCATGACACAGCCAAACAAATAATGAAGGACAAAGACCTATAATCAGGGACAGAGTTTACATATTGCTATATGTTTAGAAAGTTGCATGAATAACAACTGTGGTATTGGAATAAGTTTTCTGAGCAATGCAAACTGTGAAACTCAAATATTTGTCATTATTTACTGACTGCAGAACTTGTGATTTGCCTAATTATATATGAGGAACAGATCAAAATGAGGCAAAGTCAGAGACACTCTATAATTGGCAACAGTTTCAACTTGGTTTCACACAAACAACACTCAAAGTGTAAGTATTCCAATTTATCTCATACAAATATATGCTATTCCTGCAAAGCCAGATTGTAATCTGAGCAAACAATTAGAGGGTAAGTTGTTTTCATCAGCATCCAACCTCTCCCTACTATTTTGTGACTGCAATCCCCAATGATCGCAAGAAAACCATACATTTTATGAGGCAAAGACAGGGATATTCAGCAAAATCAGGAACATTTTTAAGTTGGTTTCACACGAATCATATCCATAGAGTAAATATTCCACACACACACACACACACACACACACACACACACACACACACACACACACACACACACACACACACATACACACACACCATTTAGTGACTGTAATTGTCAATGATTTGAAAAAAAATTACAAATTTTATGAGGCATAAACCAAAAAACATGACACAAAGTCAGGGAAATTCTATGAATTTAAGGACAGTTTCAGCTTTGCCTGATAGAAACAGAAACAGCAGCATCCCCTTTTGCCCTGCTCAAACAAAGTAAGTTGTAAAAGATAGTTAAGAAATTTACCTATGTGTCTAACTGCAAATAAAAGAAGAAAACAAGTAAATCCACATCGACATGTAGACCTGTTGTAATTCAGTCAGGAACATGAAAGAAGCATAAGTTAATTCAACTCAATCAGCTCAACATAAGGACATAGATGTCAATGAAAACCATAAGCCACAGGAATTTAATGTTCATTATTAAAGAAACAAATGTCTAGGGAAAACGTGTCATCAAATAAACAAATGTTAAATAAATAAATAAATAAATAAATACTCTTGTAATAAATATGTTTTTTCCTGCATAGAAGAATCAGGTGGCCTATCAAATCAAGCACTTAGATGTCAGTAGGAAATTCATACCATCCCTTTAATTAAATGAATAACAGGTAGCAGCCGCAAGACTATCTAAGCAGCTAACAAAATCTAGTAAAGAGATAGTAGCAGCAGAGATTCAGTAAGCAAAGTATGTGTCTTATAGTAGCTTGCAATAAATCTAACAGGAAAGCAAGTAGTGTGAGTCTCAGTTCTGTTGTTTGTTACTTATCTGGCAGTCTAGTACAAAGAGTTAATAATGTGAATCACCTTCATCTTGTACTCCAATGTATAATTCCTTTACTTTTTGTGTGCATACTGTGGCTATGAGCAATTTACTTAACATGTCAGATGGCTAAGGATATAATCTGCATCCTGTAGTCCTTGGTCAGATTTCCTCTTTCTCGGACTATGAGCCAGTTACATGACCAGACAGTGTACTTTGGTTTAAGTAAAGCAAAGGAGTGTTTGACTTAATAAACATATAAAAGAACAACAAGCCAGTTACATGACCAGATAGTGTACTTTGGTTTAGGTAAAGCAATCGAGTGTTTGGCTTACACACTTAAACATATAAAAGAAAAACAAGCATGCATGCACATTTTAAACAGTGAGCTCTGAGAGTCACAGTAATATGATGAGTATATATGCAGATCTCCTTTATAGTCAATGTTTAACTAGCAGTTCCTTTCCCCAGTGGTGTACAATGTTGCATAAAATTCTATAGGTGGATTCTGCAGGAGTTCTTAGATGGAACAGATCAAACATCATCCACAGGAAATAAAGAAGAATCCTTTACAGGCTGGAGAGCTATACCCTAGTCTGTGGCTAATAAAAAGGATCAAGTGTATGAAGAATGGAGCACATCCTATGCACTGTGAATAAATCATTTGCAAGGAATGGAGAGAAAGTGTAGAAAATGTCTTCTCTTGCATGTGCTTAAATGTAGCTTAACATTGTCCACAATGTAACAAGTACAAGATCAGGATAGAAGCTTAACTTCCAGCCATGCTCTGGTACAGCTCTCCAGATATGAACACACAGGCATTGACCAATCGTGCAGAGTTTAAATATTATTGCTATATAATATAATAGTAACTGTGGCTGAGAGATAACCAAGGCGTCTTAATGTTCCAAGCATATACTGATCAATTAGATGTAAAAAATCCACAATATAAGTAACGAATCAATGAGATGTAAAAATCCACCATACAGATAGCGAAAAAAGTCTGTTTACATAAAACAAATCGGTAAGCGCTTTCACTGTGGCTTCGTCAGACCGTTAACATTCAAAAATGCCATCCTAATTCCTTTTATATAGATCACATGCCTAATTAAACACTTGCAATCAAGACATTAAAGCAATACACTTCAACTTGTGCATTCACAACAGTTGTGAAAGCGTATGATACTTACAAGTTTCTTAATATACATAAACATTGTATTACAGATGTCCCTTCCAAACAACATAACAAAACAGCAACATAGTAATTAAAATTCTATATATATATATATATATATATATATATATATATTTTTTTTTTTTTTGCAATTAAAAATATATGCCTCAACGGCAACCTATAATAAGATAAACCAAATAATGTTACTGTAAGAACATGCATCGTTTTACTAACAAACGTAAATTCATTGCGTGATCAATCTTATGCTCATAAAAAACATATTAAAATACATTAAATAATAAAACCTACTAATATAAATACAAGATATTCAATCCTCAACTGCTTAGAACTGCTTGACCCCAAAATATGCAAGTAGTGTAAACACACACTTTGTTAAATGATACCAAATAAAATGGGTTTTTTTTAATAAATGCTGTCAACTACTTTAAAATTGCGGATGCAATGAACTACTACGTATTACTAACAAATAATTATCTAATGTCAACGAATGCAAATTCTCTCTAATCTTATATGCTAATACTTACAATTATGCAAACAAATAAATATATGTATAAAACACAAGTATATTACATACTACAAACCTACTATAGTTATTAAATGTCAACCATTAATCTAATGCGTGTCTAATAAGCAACTTTCACGTTTGCATACTAAATGTAATAAAGCGTTATAATATATCCATTTACTAGAACTACATCACAATTACTATTATGAAATTGCGCTTGAAGAAATGGATACTCTTCATACGATAATTAATAAATAAATAAATAATAACAGAAAATTCTTACTGCAATAGTAGATTCAATGTACATAGCAACTTACGCGGATAATAAAAGAAAGATAAATAAAAGATATCTTTCTACTACTACAACTAAACACTTATATGGCTCAAAACACTCGTTGATTGGCCATGTCATTCAGAAATGATACATTGAATACAAACTGGCAGGAAATACCTCAACAGTGCATTGAAATAAACAGTGGTGATAATAATTATCCTGGGCTACCCTTACCACAATATTATCATTAACAGTAGTTAATTAATTTCCTGTTGTTCTTCTAATTCTGAATTGTTAAATTCATAGTTAAATATCATAGAAAAGATTATATATATATATTTATACATAAACATAATACTTATGAAATCTATGTTATTGTTCATATGTTCATTTAATACGCCTAGCCTTCAATACAGGTTTAATAGAAGCTCTCTCATTAAGGCCCTTACCCTTATCTGCCCTAAATCTCATCATCCAATTAACTTCTCTTCTTTCAGTGGTGTTTCGAATATTACCTTTCCTAACCATTGGGAGGATATTATCTATAGCCATAAATGTAAAAATATGTTGTTGACCATAATTATTAACGTGTTTAGCTAAAGCATTATTCATATACTGAATTCTAATGGCATAAAGGTGTTCTCTAATCCTGGTCCTAAGTGTCCTGTTGGTCTTACCAATATAGAACGCCTGGCATACTTGACATATGGCTAAATACACCAAATTTTCTGTATTACAAGTGGCATTAACTTTAAAAGAGAAAGTTTGTCGTATATCTGGATGTATAAATATGTTACCTCTTTCTATGTGATTGCAATAATTACATTGTCCACAAGGATATGTTCCTACAAATAGATCATTATTCTGTCCCTCTCCATGATGACATAATAGTTTTTTAAGATTACTTCTATTCTTATATTGAAAAGTTGGTTTTGTTCCTACTATCTGTGCAATCTCTTCACTGCTAGTCAAAATCCGCCAATGTCTATTAATGATGTCTATAATGTCCTTTCTGCCATTGGTGTAGTACATTTATATTCTTACTTGATTATTAGGAATTCGTATAATCTCTTTCTCATTCGTTTGATTAGAGTAATATGGGGCAGCTCTACTCGTTCTTAGTTTGTATATATCCATTAAATTACGTTCAATTTCACATTGTTTGATAGCCACGTTGTAATAATCTACATCTGAAACTATCTATCTCTTGTTGAAATCCTTCTTGTGATGCATTAAGCCTGGAAATTCTCATACCCTGTCCTTTCATTATGTTGTCAAATATGTGACGTGGATGCATACTTGTCCTATATAGAAGGGCATTCCTATAGTAGTTCTTCCTATAGAACTTCCTATAGACTCCAGTGTTAACATGATCTTCCATCACTCTCTGTACAAAAACATCCAAAAACTCTATACGATCAGCTGAATATTCGTATGTAAACTTAAGATGGGGAGTGAAGTTATTAATAACTGTAACAAATTTGTGTAAATCTACATGACCGCCCTCCCAAACAAGCAAGACTTCATCCACAAAGCGTCTATAAAATTGCACATGCGAAAGATACAACGCACTCTTGAATAATACCTCTTCCTCCCACATTGCTAGGTACATATTGGTGTAGCTGTTGGCACACGAGGTGCCCATAGCTACGCCCTCTACCTGTATGAGTACACTATCCTGATAAACAAAGACATTATTCTCCAATATGATTTCCATAAACGTAGCTATAAGGTCTATATGTTCATCTGTATAACAACTATGTATGGTCAAGTATTTTTTAATGGCTACTACGCCATCTACATTGGGAATGATAGTAAATAGTGATTGAATATCTAAGGTGACAAATGTCATATCTGCTGTCATATTCACTTGACTTGAATAAAGCGTTATAATATATCCATTTACTAGAACTACATCACAATTATTATTATGAGATTGCGCTTGAAGAAATGGATACTCCATACTATAATTAATAAATAAATAATAACAGAAAATTCTTACTGCAATAGTAGATTCAATGTACATAGCAACTTACGTGGATAATAAAAGAAAGATAAATAAAATATATCTTGCTACTACTACAACCAAACACTTATATGGCTCAAAACACTTGTTGATTGATCATGCCATTCAGAAATGATACATTGAATACAAACTGGCAGGAAATACCTCAACAGTGCATTGAAATAAACAGTGATAATAATCGTCCTGGGCTACCCTTATCACAATATTATCATTAACAGTAGTTAATTAATTTCCTGTTGTTCTTCTAATTCTGAATTGTTAAATTCATAGTTAAATATCATAGAAAAGATTTTATATATATATTTATACATAAACATAATACTTATGAAATCTGTTTTATTGTTCATATGTTCATTTAATACGCCTAGCCTTCAATACAGGCTTAATAGAAGCTCTCTCGTTAAGGCCCTTACCCTTATCTGCCCTAAATCTCATCATCCAATTAACTTCTCTTCTTTCAGTGGTGTTTCGAATACTACCTTCCCTAACCATTGGGAGGATATTATCTATAGCCATAAATGTAAAAATATGTTGTTGATTTAGGGCAAATAAGGGTAAGGGCCTTAACGAGAGAGCTTATAAGTGTTTGGTTGTAGTAGTAGCAAGATATCTTTTATTTATCTTTCTTTTATTATCCACGTAAGTTGCTATGTACATTGAATCTACTATTGCAGTCAGAAATTTCTGTTATTATTTATTTATTTATTAATTATAGTATGAAGAGTATCCATTTCTTCAAGAGCTATCTCATAATAATAATTGTGATGTAGTTCTAGTAAATGGATATATTATAACACTTTATTACATTTAGTATGCAAACGTGAAAGTCGCTTATTAGACACACATTAGATTAATGGTTGACATTTAATAACTATAGTAGGTTTGTAGTATGTAATATACTTGCGTTTTATACATATATTTATTCGTTTGCATAATTGTAAGTATTAGCATATAAGATTAGAGAGAATTTGCATTCATTGACATTAGATAATTATTTGTTAGTAATACGTAGTAGTTCATTGCATCCGCAATTTTAAAGTAGTTGACAGCATTTATTAAAAAAAAAAACATTTTATTTGGTATCATTTAACAAAGTGTGTGTTTACACTACTTGCATATTTTGGGGTCAAGCAGTTCTAAGCAGTTGACGATTGAATATCTTGTATTTATATTAGTAGGTTTTATTATTTAATGTATTTTAATATGTTTTTTATGAGCATAAGATTGATCACGCAATGAATTTACGTTTGTTAGTAAAATGCTGCATGTTCTTACAGTAACATTATTTGGTTTATCCAATTATAGGTTGCCGTTGAGGCATATATTTTTAATTGCAAAATATATATATATATATATATATATATATATATATATATATATATATATATATATATAATTTTAATTACTATGTTGCTGTTTTGTTATGTTGTTTGGAAGGGACATCTGTAATACAATGTTTATGTATATTAAGAAACTTGTAAGTATCATACGCTTTCACAACTGTTGTGAATGCACAAGTTGAAGTGTATTGCTTTAATGTCTTGATTGCAAGTGTTTAATTAGGCATGTGATCTATATAAAAGGAATTAGGATGGCATTTTTGAATGTTAACGGTCTGATGAAGCCACAGTGAAAGCGCTTACCGATTTGTTTTATGTAATAAACAAACTTTTTTCGCTATCTATATGGTGGATTTTTACATCTCATTGATTCTTTACTTATATGGTGGATTTTTTACATCTAATTGATCAGTATATGCTTGGAACATTAAGACGCCTTGGTTATCTCTCAGCCACAGTTACTATTATATTAAATGGTGTGTGTTTGGCGTGCAGACAGATATTTACTTCGTTGGAGACGCACATTTATATCTTGGTTATTATTGCTATATGTTTAGAAAGTTGCTTGAATAACATGAGGCAGAGTTCTAAAACACAAAAAATTACCAAGATAATAGTGAATCCATTCATGTATCTGCTCAGTTAGAGCTCACTCAATAATATCAGTCATCACCATTAGCCCATTTTTAGTGATAAATAAGGAAGAACTGTTTACATATTGCTGTGCACGAAAAGCAACGTTACCTGTTAAAACAAAAATAACTTAGTTGTCACAGAAAAATAAATAAATACATTCTACATAACTTTATGGCCACAGGTCTAACTGTTCGGTTTTGTTTTCTTAGGAATAGTTATGATTTTGTACAGAATAAATTATATTTCTTTCTTTTTGCAGTTTTCTCCACAAAATGTTTTATACATAGATTTTAAAATAGTGCAACTGCTCTGTTCTTAAAAATAAAATGATAAAAGTATCTGTGTTTTTAACTGAAAATGTCATAGAATATTACAACAAAATGTATTAAATTTAAAAATGTAAATTGAAAGAAACTATCAAATCAGTTGTGTCACAGATAATTTTTGTTTGCTTGTTTTACTTGGTAAGATTGTTTAGCCAGTGATATTAGGGCTGATTCTGTCTGTGTGCCATGCCATGTCACTGGCTTACACAAAACACATAATATATCTGGTATAAACTAGCCATATTTTAGCCATCATTTATGTTTTCAAGCATCCCATTTCTAATGCACCATTACAGCAGCACAACAGCAGTGAAGACGGAGGAGGAGCATGGCAGGCGGGACACTTAGTTAATTATCAGTTTTGTTCTAGTTGTGTAACTCAAGCCTACATGCTGGCAGTATCTGCTGAACACCTGAAGTGAGCAATTTATCAACTATCTACCTCCCATACTCAGCAGCATTCAAATCCTTGCAGTACACATGACACTTGCATACTGTTTCTGAAGAGACTACCAATGCACTGCTGCATAAGCTGTTAGCCACCTCCTTTTTTCAACTGTAACAAGAGGTATAGAATCCTTGTTAATTAGGTGCATATTGCCGAGTTGCCAACATGGACATACAGTGCTACAGTGAAGGCATATTTTGTAACAAAAATGGCATAATCTTGCATCACATGCTGGCCAGCCTAATTGGCCCCTTGAAGTAATAGGCTCCAGATGGCAGCCCAAAATTCTCCTACTATAATTAGCCACTGGGTAGAGTTATGGTTTGTTATACAAAAAGAACTATGACATTTTTTTGTGGTGAATGACATTCCTTTGCATTGTTACCAGAGCATCTGTATACACATTATTTCAGAATATGGTGCAGCTACCAAAACCTCAAAATAAATCCTATGACCAGACAGTGAAAATGCTGGAGGGACATTTTTAGGCAAAATTGCCGGTAGCTTCAGAGAACTTTCCTTTCAGTTAATTTCTGTCATTGCAACCAGAGGCCCAACACAACTGTGGTATAGTATGTTGCTGAATTGAAATAGTATGCTCTGAATTACAATTTGGTTTGAGTTTGGACAAAGGAGAAAGTTACTTCCTGAATCAAATTTAATAGCTTCCAAGACACTGAAATTAAATTAGTAACTGTATTTAGAGCACAACCTAGAGCTGTTTACTGAATTTCCTGTTTGCACTTATTTTTAAAATCATTTTTTTTCTCAAAACTTGCATTTTATCTGCCTTTGGCCTAGCACTCTTGTGTGGGGTCATTTACTGCACTGTTATAACTTGTTGATACTTGTTAACCTCTGCTATCTCTGAAAAAACAAAAAAACAAAAAAATCTTGCTTTTTTCCCACTTTTCTGAGATTTAAAAAAGTTCAGTTACAGGCTTGCTGTTCTTGAACTGTTTGTAAGTTTCTGTGAGGCCATTTTTTGCTTGGGCTAAAGGAAAGTCTCTCTGTTGATCAGTGGCAGTGAAAAACATCGAGCAGCCTGCCTGCCCCTGTGGGAGTGGTTACTGACTTGAAACTGTAGTTTTATTGGCCATTCTGGGTCAATTCCAAAATTCCTTCATCTTCCTCTCTTAAAACCCTCTTTTGTAGTTTTATTGTAGTTTTATTGGCCATTCTGGGTCAATTCCAAAACTCCTTCATCTTCCTCTCTTAAAACCCTCTTTTGCTCTGTTTTGCGCGTTTTTGAGCATAGCGCAACAGCGGGCAGTGCCGCCTAATTGGGTTTAAACTATTCCTGGCTCCACAAAGTCTGCTCTTCACTTTTTCCCTTAGAACTGCTCTATCTCTCAGTTTAAACACCATATTCTCATTCTAAGGCCCTTCACTGGTCCAATTAAGTAATCCTACAAGTTAGCACTATTAAACCATAAGCACTACTTACTCTTATACTCTCTACGATTACCCTGTCCTCTATTGGTCCGTCTTAAATTCAGTTTCCCTATTACTCTAGCATGTCCAAAGGTCAGTCAATGGTTTCCTCTCCAGTCTAGCTGGTGAATCTGGGAATTTTGAGGCAATGTTACAACTGTCTCATGTACACGGACATCCCTCTCCTCCTCCAAACAGGTTCAAATATATGTGAGAGATGCAACTATTTAGCCAAACTGGAGGCTGAGCTCTCTCATCTCAAAACTGGTGTAACCAGTCAGGAGGAGAAGGTAACCTCACACAACACAATTCCAGTATCACATAGTCCCACCACATCAGCGAACCAAACACATAAATACACAAAAACATACTCGGAGGCTCTAAATAAAAATCTACCTAAGCAACAGAGACCTCCAAAGCAGACATCCAAGCAAACGCTACCTCAAAACAAAACACACACAACACATAACCCACAAAGTCAGTGTGCCAAGCAGCCACAGCCCTTAAGGCTGAATAACACACCTGATACTCTTGTTACAGGTGACTCTATTGTCAGACACACTGACGTCCCGCTCACCAGGCTGAATAAAGAGAAGGTCACAGTGAGCTGCCTGTCGGGTGCTAGGATCCGACACATAACACAAGCACTCAGGTCACTCCAAAGCAAATACAAATATGACTCAGTCATTGTACATGCTGATGTGAATGACCTGAGACGTACCTCCCTGGACTACATGAAAAGAGACATAGAGGAGCTCTCTGATCATGTAGCCCAGGCTGGTATGACCCTGACCTTGAGCAGCATCTTACCCTCACCTAGAATGATGCCACAGTACAAAGACAAAATGATCGATTTTAACAATTGGCTAAAATTTTGGTGTCATTCAAAGGGGATCCAGTGTCTGTCAGCCTGGGATGACATACTCGACAAGCCACGTTGCTTCACTGGGGATGGCTTGCACCTGTCACCACTGGGCTTTCGGATATTGGCAAAGGCTCTTGCCACCCCCATAGTGCCATTTTTAGGCAAGGCTCAAAAGTCAAACCCACCCCCATAGACAGCACAAGGAACAAGAAACTAAGGGTAATGCTGCTAAACGCCAGAAGTCTTAACCTCAAGATGCACGCACTCGAAGCTCTCCTCAGTATGGAGAACATCGATATCTGTGCAGTGACAGAAACCTGGTTCAAGGCTCCAGAGAGCACCCCAGCACTACCAGGCTATACCTCATATCATGCTTTTCGGCCCCAAAACCCGGACCGAACCACAAAAGGAGGGGGATTTTCCATATTTATCAAGGATATCCACACCTCCAGGTTAGTGGCATTGCACAAAGTATCGGAGACCATCCATGTGCAACTAACAGTGGGCAAGACTGCTTTTCAGTTTATAGCATCCTACAGACCACCCTCTCAAAGTCAGGAATCCCATTCGGCTTTCCTGAAAACATTGGAGAACATGAAGATCTCTCCGAACACCATTATATTGGGCGACTTCAACTACCCAAACATTGACTGGAAGCACTACTCAAGCCCCAGCACCTTAGCCCAAAGATTCCTGGAAATTATAAACTCAAATGCTATGGAACAACTAGTCACCACTCCCACAAGAGGGGACAACATACTAGACCTGATCATTACCAACATGTGGACTCTATGCTCCACACCAAAAGTATATCCCTCATTGGTAAGATCAGACCATAAATTAATTTCACTGGATGTCCACATCCCGACCCCACCCCAGCCCAGAAAACCACAGTGAAAAACTTCTCAAAAGCAAACTTCGCACTTCTCAAAACCGAAGTGGAATCTTTCAAGGCCCCAGGGCTAGTGGAAACTACAGCCCAAACTGCAGAATCCTATATAAACGCATTCTCCGGACATCTCCAGCAATGCATGGATCATGCTATCCCAAACAAAACCAAGACCCAATCATCCAAAGGTAGGCGCCCAGTCTGGTGGACCCCTGCCATAAATAAACTGTACAACAGAAGGAGGAAGCTACTACATGACAGAGCAAAATCCCTAATAGGGAAGGCATCTCTGATCAGTACTAGCAAAAAATTACAATCCCTCATAAAATCCTCCAATGCCAGCTTTATAGAGAAAAATTGCACAGGACACCAAAGACAATCATAAGGCTTTTTTCAGTTATGTTAGAAACCTGGGATGCAACTCCCAGACTTGTTCTGAGTTCATTCTAAACGACAAAAAATACACTGAACCCACAGACATCGCCAATATCCTGGCAGACAGGTTCAGTGCAAACTTCTCCCCCCCCCCCCCAAAAGAGCAAGTATCTATCCCGGCAGAGGGCTGCCTCCCAAACATCTCAGATGCTCAGGTGAAGGCTCCAAAGCAAAAAACACTGCTTCCATGGGACCAGATGGTGTCCCAGGTTGCGTCCTACATGAACTACAAGAGGAACTAATCCCTCAAATAAAACAGCTATACAATCTCAGCCTCGCTACAGGATATGTGCCCACAGAATGGCGTACAGCAACAGTGGTCCCACTCCACAAAGGTGGAGCCTCTACGGACCCTGGAAACTATCGCCCCATAAGCCTGACTAGCTTAGTCTGCAAGGCTATGGAGAGGATCATCATGGAGCTCATAAACATAGACATTGGGGACCTACAGACACTAGATCCTACCCAGTTCGACTTTGTCAAGGGCAGATCCTGCCTTTTGAACCTGGTTGACTTCTTTGAAACAGTCACCAAAGCCATAGATGAAGGGAAGGTAGTCCACACAGCCTATCTGGACCTTGCAAAGGCATTTGACACAATACCCCACTCAGGCATCATAGATAAGCTATCCAGCTTAAATATAAACCCTTATGTCACAAGATGGGTCGCAAACTGGCTCAAAGACAGAACCCACAGAGTGAGAGTTGATGGAGCCATGTCAGACTTGAAACCGGTCACAAGTGGCATCCCACAGGGTTCTGTCCTGGGACCACTCTTGTTCGGTATATACTTTTCCGAGGTACAGGCAAACGTGGGAGGACTATGGCTCACCAAGTTCGCAGACAACTGCAAACTGGGCGCCATAATCAACTCTCCAGCTGACACAAACATCCTTCAAAATGGTCACACAGAGACAGATAACTGGTGCCAGCACCATGGTTTAAAGCTAAATGCCAAAAAATGTATAGTCATACCCTTTGGCAAAAACAATGTGCTCACAAATTACCACATAGGCAGAAACCCATTAAGTACAGAGAAAGTTATTAGGGACCTGGGAACCCAAGTTGATAGCAATCTCTCATTTGAAAACCACATTGCCAAAGTGGTTAGAAAGACCTACTACATAGCCCACCTCATCACGAAGGGTTTCACATCTAGATCAAGAGAGGTAATCGTGCCCCTTTATTCATCCCTCATCAGGCCCATCATAGAATACAATGCCCCTTTTGGGATGTACCTTACCCGACACCTGCAGCAATTAGAAAGACCCCAAAAGTATCTCACCAAGAGGATCAAGGGTCTCAAACAGATGCCATATGCTGCTCGGTTAAAAAAACTCCAGCTCTACTCAGTTGCATACCGCCTACTTCGAGGCGATCTATGCCTGACATACAAAGCTATGTCAAATCCAGAATTAATGGACATGCTCCACCTCAGTAAATCTAAATCCCTTAGAGCCACATGCTCGAGGGACTTGAACCTCAGCACAGAAATAAATAGAACTTGCTGGAGGGACAGGTTCATAACCCAGAGGCTCCCTTCGCTCTGGAATAGAATTCCAGTTCATGTGAGGCAGAGCACCTCACTGAATCTTTTCAAGAAGAATCTCAATAAGTGGATGGGGGATCGTAGGTTTGTCCCAGGGATTACTCCCGTGTCACTATTAGACAGAGACACAGTAAAGTAAACCTTAAAAAGGGCACAGTATACTCAAATCAAGGGGTGGCGTAAGCCATACAGAATTGGGCTAGGCTTATATTGCCCCAGGGCAGATAGCCTAGTATGAACCTATAATTAATTTACTTGTTAACCATGGTAGAGCACTGATCCACACAGGCCTTTCTCAGACTCAGCCCAGGAACACTCTTGGTTATGTGGCTTTTCAGATTCACACAGTAGAATGGATGCTGAGGGACTTAAACTGTGGACTATAGGAATAATCTATTTGATATTATAAAAGTATATTGCACTGAGCATAGTCTGACAAATGTAGTCTTACTGTTACATGATAGACTGCTTGATCTTTAATCTGTATTTAATTTTGTGTAAATGTTTTTTTCCAAAGGGCTGTGCTTGCCTGCATATATACATTTAGGAGGTTTACTGCTTATCCCTAATGTCTAAATTTACTAAATCTGAGGTTGCATAGATTCAGAGAAAAGGGAATATTTATTTTTCCCTTATGTTGGTGCAGTCTCAGAGGAAGCATATATATATATATATACATACTGATGGGAGTGCATTAAATGCTGTACATAGTATTTTATGGATTTTATGTGAGTTCTTAGAAAACTATAGAGAAGCATCTACATCAAGTACTGATTCTCTGCCCTTCCCAGCCTTTTACAATTGAGCTTGTACCCAGAGTGCTACATCCTATGGTACCGCAAGGCACCCCTCTTTGGCAGAATTTTTAAGCTGCTTAATTACTTGGACAAGGAACAAGTTCTGCATCAAGCTAGAGAGGGCTACACCTTCTTTATGAATGCTATCAGTTGAGACTGTAAACACTGCAATGCAGCAGGGCATTTGCTTTAGTGAGGAATGTTTATGTTACCCCAACAAAAGCCCCCATAGTATTGCACCATCCAAACACTTTGCATATAAAGCTACAGACTAGAGCTTATGTCTCTGATAAAGTAGAGAATGTCTTACACTTCCTGAAAGACCATAAAAGCAGCCATGAACAAATTCACCACAGTATCTATTTTGCCATGCAGTCAAACCATTCACCTACCAAGCATCCAAGCAGCCTGGATAAGAGGGTTATCAATTGTCTTCAAAGCCTGTGGCCTGAAAATTGTTTAGAGATTACCTTTTCTCAGAGAACAGATGACAAAGCAGATCAACCTTCCACCATCAAACAACATCAACCTTCCAAACAGCAGATGAGGCAGGGAGCTTGTACTTTGCAGAATGAACTGACAATGATGCCTGAAAGATTTTAGAAATTCATCACAAAACTTAAGGGGAAGAAGAGTAATAAAAATGCAAAAACCTGACTGACATGGAGAGAGCATGAACGCGTTTTATAGTAGGGCATGGAGGGTGAGTAGGTGTTTACACTGTAATGTGTGTGTGTGTGTGTGTGTGTGTGTGTGTGTGTGTGTGTGTGTGTGTGTGTGTGTGTGTGTGTGTGTGTGTGTGTGTGCGCGTGTGTGTGGGTATGTGTATGAGCTAACACTTCACTGTCTTTCTCAGCTCTTTGCATCTGTACAAGTTATTTGATCTTAGAAATTGGATTACTCTGTCCTGCAGACTCAGTTTTATATTCTGGACTGTTGCCAAGAAGTTACTGCTAGATAGCTAATAGTGTTCTTTACTTCTCTGCATGTTTTAATATTTAAGGCTGAATGCTCATAGACTAAATTCTATGCCTAGGAAAAAAGAAGTTATGTACTCACCATAATGTTCCATGTGTGTTGTCCATCTTGTCCCTTATTCTCACAGTTGGGTCTGATCTGATCCATCAGATCAATCTTGGCCTGTTTGCTAGCTGGAGGACTTTAACCAAGCTCATGGGCTAGTACCCTTCCCATGATGCAGCTGGACCACACCTTGGATCTTGTTTGCCCCCTCACAAGCCATATAACCATAATCTAAATCCCTTACAAAACAGTAAGTATATAAAGATGCAGTCAAAATCAGAAAGAAGATTTAGATTATTAAGGTACTCCAAGGACTATCTCACTCTACCAGATTAAGGTAGGGGGGTTGGAGGGTGGGATGTGAGAATAAGGGATGAGATGGACAACACACATGAAATGTTATGGTGAGTACATAACTTCTTTATGTGATGTTGTCAATCTCATCTTTATTCTCACAGTTGGGGACCTTGTCCCAAGCACCTGACTCTTGAGTGTCTCATGGGAGAATATTCCTCAGAACCATAGAACCAAAGGACGCCCTACTCTTGGAGGCCAAATTTACTTTGTACTGAGTGATAAAGGTATGTGGATTAACCCACGTAACTGCAGTACAGATAGTATTTAGTGGCATTCTTGCTTGGAATGCTGCTGACATAGCTATTGATCTGGTAGTATGAGCTCTGATTGGAAATGGTATTGGTTTGTTCCTAGTTTTGTATACATAGTAAATGCACTGACATATCTAGCTTGACAAAGTAACCTTCGTAACTGGAAGGCCTTTTCGGGTGTCTGAATAGGATATAAACAATTGTTAAGATTTCCTAAAATCAGAAGTTCTTTGTAAATAAAATCTTAATTGTCAGTGTACATCAAGCAAATACAAGGTATATTCTCCTTTGTTTTGATAGTCAGGGAAGAATACTGGCAGCTCAATATATTGGTTCAGATTTGATTCTGAAATCACTTTGGGAAGAAAGGTAGGATTTGTTCATAAGGATACACTGTCTTTGTGGAAAATGAGTTCTGGAGGCTTTATAGAGAGAGCTTGTAACTCTGAGACCCTCCTGGCTGACAATATTACTACTAGAAATAAGGTTTTCCAGGGCAAGAATTTTAAATCAGAAGCTGCTGAATGTTCAAAGGGAGTGGAAACTAAATGAGTAAGAATCAAATTAAGGTCCCAAGGAGGAGCAGGGTTCTTGTATGGGGGGGGGGGGTCTTAATAATAATACACCCTTCAAAAAGGCTTTGCAAAGTCTGTGTGACATAATGGGACAGTCATTATGGCCTATATGAAAATATGAAATTACAGCTAAAGAAACTCTGATCATGGAAGCAGCTGCACCCTTACGGAAGATTTCTGCAAGAAATTCCAGGATTATACTGATTGGAGCAGAAAAGGGGTCTAATTATTGACTCTCAGCCCAAACAGTAAATCTTTTCCACTTGCTGGTGTAAAGTTTTTGTGTGGAGGATTTCTGAGAAGATAATAGAATTTTCTTTGTTGGAGAAAACAAAAGGAGAAACCTGTCAATTAAGGGAATTGGAGCAGCCAAGCTGTCAATTTGAGGTTTTGAAGGCTGAAGTGAACTATTCCTGATGGGTGTGTCAACAGCTGTGGAGTTGGATCCAGAATACATGGTTCTTCCAGAAGATGAGGCCCTAGAAAAGGGAACCAAATTTGTTGAGGCCAATGAGGTGCAATGAGGATTATGGTGATCTCCAATGAGTTTTGCCTTCTGTAACAATTTGGGAATGAAGGGAATAGGAGGAAAGGCATACAGAAGTCCCAGAGGCCAATTGTGAACAAGTGCATCTCTCGATGACTCCCCCTCTGGAGGGATCAAGGCAAAATAGTTGCTGCATTTGCCATTGGTTGGGGAGGCAAAGAGATTGCAGCAAGGCTGGTCCCACTTTTGGAAAATAGTCTCTGCTACTTTCTGATTGAGGAATCACTCGTTTGGCCAAAGAATGGTTCTGCTCAATCTGTCTGCAATTACGCTGGATTTCCCTGGGATGTGCATTGCAACTAGAAAGCGGTTGGAAGTGCCCATTGCCAAACTCTTAATGCTTCTTGACACAGGGGATAAGATCTAGTTCCTCCTTGCTTGTTTATGTACCACACTATGGACATATTGTCTGACTGGATTGCTATCATTCTGAGAGGAAGAGAGTCCTGAAATGCTTGCAATGCTAGAAGCACAGCTCTCATTTCTAGGACATTTATGTGCAGATGAGCATCGTGATATTGCCAGATACCCTGGACTGTCTTTTCCAGATAATGCCCCCCCCCCCCAATCTGGGAAGCGTCTGTGGTTACTGTCGCTACCGATTGGGATGGAATGAATGGTCATCCCTGACAGACTAGTAGAGAATGGAATCACCATTGGAGGTCTCTTTTGCATGTGTTTGTAATCAGAATCTTGTGAGACACGGAAGTTCCAGAAAAAAACATTGAGTTGATAGTAGCCATTGTAATATTCTCATCTGGAGGTATGCAAGTGGGACAAGGATTATTGAAGCTGCCAGCTTCCCTAATACTTGTAGAACTTGTATCACTGTTAGGCGAGATTTTCAGATTAGGAGCCGAATGTGGTAGCAAAGATCTTGCACTCCTTCTTGGGGAAGTTTTGCAATCAAAGAAGTGGTGTCTAATTCTGCTTCATTGAAGCTTAAGCTTTGAGATGGTTCTATAACAGATTCTTTGAAGTTTATCGTAATGCCTAAGGAGGCGCAAGTTTGAATGTTGTACTCCCTGGCTTGTAGCAGCAGATGTCTGGTTGGGGCAGCGATGAGCCAGTCATCTAGATAAGGAAACACTCAGAATCCTTGGTGCCTCAGGTGAGTCGATATCACTGCAACACATTTGATGAACACCCTGGGGGCTGTGGTGAGAGCAAAGGGCAGGACTCAGAACTGATAATGACTGGCTCCCAGCCAAAAGTGCAAGCACCTTCTTGACCATCTTTCCATTAATATATGGTAGTATGCATCTTGCAGGTCTATAGAGCACGTCCAACTATCTTTTTCCAGAAATTGAAGTATCGACTTCATGTTACCATCCAGAACTTTGTCTTTTTTACAGATTTGTTTAAATTGTTGAGCTCTAAAATGGGTCTCCAGTCCCCTGTTTTCTTTGGAATTAAAAAGAATCTTGAGTAAGTTCCAGATCCTTTCTGGTCTATGGGGACTTCTTGGATGACTCTTTTCCTTAGCAACTTTTGAACCTGTAATGTTGCTTGTTCCTGCTGACTGGGTGGAACATCTGGAACTGATTTTCTGAGAGGGGCAGAGAAAGAGAAGGGAATTATATATCCTCTGGAAATTATATCCAGCACCCATTTGTCTGTGGTTATATTTTGCCAGGTTGCTAGGTGCAAGGACAAATGCCCCCAGACTGCCTCCAAAGGTGGACAATTGGGTACTGCTTCAGGAGCGCTAAAAGGGTCTGCCAAAAAAAGTATCTTTGGAGCCCTGATTCTATGCACCTCCTCTCCCATGAAGGCAGTGTCTTCTGTTATTGTTCCCCCCTCTGCCTCAGGGAGAACTTTCACCTTGCCGTGTTTTGGTAAGATCTTTGGGGTCTCCTGAACCACATCTTTATCGCGTCCTCTCTGACCTTTGGGGAAGGGTCTGGTAGGAGTGGAAAAACGTACTCCATTGGCAGACAAAGTCTTATCCTCCTTTTCACACCTGGCTAGCATCTCTTTTACTTTAGGACTAAACAGGGATGAGCTGTCAAGTGGGGCATTAACAAAGGAAAATCTGAAAGGTTCCGCAAAGTTGCAGAGGTGCATCCAGGCCTGCCTCCTGATAGAGATGCCTGAACCTACAGCCCTACTCGCTCCATCTACAGCATATGATATAAGCCTCATGGAGGAGTTCACTACTGCTCTGAGGGTGGCTACCTGTGCATTGGCTTTCTCCTTGACCACATCAGCAACTGCTCCTTGGAGAGAATCTGACAGCTCCTTGACCAGACCTCTCTGCAATCTGCTAAAGTGGCTAAGATAATTCAGCAATCTAAGAGAAAAAGTCACTGAAAAGAACACACACTTTCCATATCTACCCATCATCCTAGAATCCTTATTAGGAGAGTGGATAGAAGAACTAGTCTCAGAAAGTTCTTTCTTAGTGGCCACCGCCACAACCATGGCATTCACTGCTACACCCTTTGTCCAAAAAGTCTTGTCCTTTGGGGCAGTGATATATTTATTTGGCCTCATAGGAGTGGCTTTTATGGTATCCGGGGTCTCTCACGCCTTCTGAGAAAGCAGGTCTATAAGCTCATCAGAAGGTGGAGTCACCTAAGAGGTTGAAGGGTGAGATCTGCAGGCCTTCAGGTAGACTGACTCTTTGGCAGAAAGAGAGGAGGGCTGCCAATCACCCCTTTGTTTCAGAATTTCCATGATATCTCCAAATGAGACCTCCTCAGTGGGTGACCATGGGGATCTTTCTGCATCATCCAAATCTGTGTCTGAAGTGACGGACTCCTCAGGAGAGTCCAGGTGCTTCCTCTTGTAGGTTCTGTTCAGAGGGACTTCAGAAAGGTATTCTGGAGAAGTTTCCAAAGAGGTGGGGACTGCCCTGGGGGTTTCCTGAGGCCTGGGATCTCTATGGTCATGTAGTAGGGGGTGATGAAATTAAGACACATGTGAAGGGAATGAAGCTCTGAAGTAGCTTGTGCAATTGACTCTGAAGAAGTCATAACTCTCTCCATAGCCTCAAAATCAGTCTGGCTTGGCTCCAAAGAACCCCCTGAAACTGGCAAAAACGTTGTTGAAACCAAAGGAGCCTCCGGAACAGAGAAAAGCCAGTCCGAAGTAGAAGTAGGATCTGAAATCATCCACGCCAATGCCCCGAGAGGCAGAATCGGATCCTAGAGGTCTCCTGATCTGAAGAAGTGGAAACATTGGATCTGAAGAACCAAAGGGTCTCAGAGCCAAAACTGACACATATTGAATTTCAGAAGCTTCTTGCTCCGAAGTGGACGATTGGGTCGGAGGAGGAATAGTTGCCCTGTGGGTTTGCTCTGACTCCTTTGGGCTCAGATCCAGGATGAGCTTGGCCAAGGCAGGCATCTTCAATAGTCTCTGTACCACCCTATCCACATCATCATCAGAGAGGGATCTGGTAGAGCCAGAGGAGACACTCGGGGAACTTGATGTAGCTAATATAGTAGAAGGTGGTTTGGAGGTTACAGATTCCACTGATAAAGCTTTTGTAGGTTTGCTATAAACCATCTGATCTGACTCAGATCTAATTAACATTGTTGGGGCAGAGGTTACTTTTGGAGCCAATAATTTTGGTAATTTCTTTGACGTATCCAAAAATTTCTCAGGAGAAGGTCTTTTTGGTGATTTGTCTACAGCAGAAAGGGCTTCTGAAAAAGATTGGAGAAGACTTTTTGAAATAAGTTTATTTTTATATTCTAGCAATGCCCACTGGTTAAATCCATGGCAAAAAGAACAGTCTTCCTGAAGGTGAAGTGGTCCAAGACAGTAAACACCAAGTGAGTGAGAGTCACTCATCGGCATCACGTTTAGAGCACTTTTTAAAGCCAAGTGACTTATGCTCCTTTTGAGACATACTGTATGTGTAAGTGTCAATCAACAACAACAGCAACAACAACAATAACTTAGGCAATAAAAACCACACCGAATATAACTAAGTAAGAAGCACTGCTCAATTAAGAAGACAACAAGCACTTCGAGAAATAACCAGAAACCTTCTCTTCTTCTTTTTTTTTTAAATAACAAAAAACTAGAGTTCCAACAAGTGAAAACGAGCCCTTTAATTAAAAATAGGGAACAACACACTAATAAACAGGTCTACGTTAAATGCTCAAAGAGGCATTCCATCAAAAGCCTCTTCATTGACACATAATCAGCGACCTCACTAAACAGCAAATATTCAAAACAGTGATTTCTTTCCCTGGGAGAGAAATCGCTTGCACTAAAAACACATACACAATTTCAAACATAATAAATTGGGGGGGCAAAGCCCTCCACACCCCCCAATGTGGGGGGCTGTGCCACCCCCCAACTAAATATACCAACTCTGAGATCGCACTACAGTGGGGGTAAGGGCAATGTCACGGCTCAAGCCAAGCGATTTTTTCCCCTGGAAAAAAATCGCTGACCAGAGCCTTCGCTGTTTTCAGATTTCAGTCTATATGTGTCGGCGAAACGGAATTTGCTGTAATGCTGTTTTGCTGATCTAATATAGACCCTAGTAAACAACACACAAATAAAGGGTTAAAGAGTAGCCCCCTGATTTTAAATAGGGTGAAAGGCAGGATGGGATGGGAATGGCCCTCTAACTTAAACGGGCCAGAGGCCCTCTAATTTAAATGGACCTCCAGATGAAGGGAAACAATTAGTAGAGATGACTACAATACAAACAAGAGAAACAATATCAAAAAACAAATAATTGCTACAGAAAAACTTTGATTTTTTTTAAAGAAAAAGATAAATTCACTTAGCCCAGAGCTAATCGACATCCTCCACACAGTGCGGCAAATGAGATCTGAGGTATTATCCAGCTGCATCATGGGAAGGTTACTAGCCCAAATAAAGAGACAAAAAACAAACTTCAAAAAGAACAGAAAGGCAAGGAGGCTAGATCCAATCCATGAAAATGTATTCACAAATTGATGTAAGCACTTCATGTTGACAAATATACAACCTTCCTCAGACGGTTACTAGCTTACTAGCTTAGTTAAAGTCCTCCAGCTAGCAAGCAGGTCAAAACTGATCCAATGGACCTGATCAGACCCAACTGTGAGAATAAGGATGAGATTGACAACATCACATTATGTGTTTCAGCAATAAATCTGTAAACCAATGTGGAAGTCTTGCTGTTTCAGGAGTGCAAGGTGGCTAAATGAGATATTAAACCAAGGCCCTATATCCTGGAGCAGGAGTTAGTTCATGTGTATGTAAAGGTCCCGTCGCACTTATCAAAAAAAGAGTAAGCGTATTTCCATGGTGTCTTGGCTAAATTTTCCCTAATCAGTATGAATACCACCTTAAGACTCCCCTGAAGAGAGGTTACCAGCCTAATGGAACTAACACAGTCAGCAAACAGCATATAAGAATTTTGAGCAGTTTCACGGAACATTATTATTCTATCATGCGCAAGCAGGCAATGGTGGACTGGCATTGTTCATTATGAAATCATTAGGATGGGAGGTTTTGGAACAAAGGAAGTGAGGGAACAGAAGCACTATATGTAATACAGTAAAAACCTGTAGTATTCCCTTAACTGTTTGTAGTGTGCATGGGCCAAATGATAAAAACCTGGAATTTTTTGGTGAGGTTTTCTCCATTTGTGTGGCTAGAAACTAATAGTACTCTAAACTGATGGTGACCAGTGATTTCAATGTGACTTTGAATGGTGTAAGGGACAGAGCAGACTCAGATGCAAAATGGCATATTAAGTCCCAGAGGGTGATGGCTGACTCTGTGGACTATTTACACCTCAAATATGCATGGAGACCTCAGCATTCTGATGTCTCCTGCTCTAAAGCACAGTGGGACTGATTTCTGGTTACTTTCTGAAAACCTGATGGTGTTACTTAAGAAGGAGATCATAGTGGCCGCATGCCTTACAGACCATGATCAGTGATTTGTAAGCTTGCCCTGAGTGAGAACAAAGAGATATTATGTCCATGGAACATGTCTCTTAGTATAAAGGTTCAAGGAGTTAGCAGCAGAGACCCAGTGAGTACTGCAAGACTACATGTTAATGAATACCCCAGGCTGCATGCTGAAGCACATTTAGTGGGACTCCTTTAATTATAGCTTAAAAAATTGTACTCTCCAGCAAAAGGCAAGTTGATACAGAAAACTGGCCATCGGTTTAATGGGTTAGAAAGGAATGTATCAATTGTCTTTGTTGTTTACAGGAAAACAAATTCAGGGCACTTGAAAATATAGAGACACTAGAAACTTTGAAATGATGAAGAAAAAAACAAATCCAGAGACAACAACTTCCAACAGGCAGAAAATGACTCCGACTCTTAAATATTTTTAGCGCTTTCATTCACTTTATTACCATGAACTTCTTCAGAAAAAATACAAGTGGAACCACCTATTCCTTTTATAGTGTTCAAGTAATACAGGAAATGATGTAATAATATAATAACTTTCAATGATTATAAATGTTTTCATAAAAACACAAATAAATCTTGTTCTATCTAATCCAAAATCTATATATCAATATAAAATAGTATATTGTATACATATTATGCTATCTATCTATACAATAAAAAAAACATTTTAGATTTATAACTTCGTTTAACCCTGGTGCTTCATCTGCCCCAAACACCAACTGCCAAAAAGCCTCTCTACATTCTAAAATGTTGTTTAAATCTCCCACTAACAAACCAAGGAATAAAGAAGAACAAGGAATAGAATACATGAGAGAATACTTAAATGGATACACAGATTTTTCAGGGACAAAAGTAAATACGTTATGTGCCTTAATGGAATTAGTATTGGATAACAATTTTTTCAAGTTTAATAACACCTTATATAAACAAACTTCAGGAGTAGCCATGGGGGCAAGGGTGGCCCCGTCTTTTACCAACATTGTCATGGCAAATTGGGAAATTAAATTCCTGAAATCAAACGTAAATTTTAGTAAAGTGTGTTTGTACCACAGATACATAGATGATTTGTTTTTCTTATGGAAGGGTGAGCATGAAGAATTCGTGGAATTTGTTTATAACCTAAATCAGACAACAGATTTTTTGTCATTTAAGATTGGGGGATTTGGAAAAAACATAACTTTTTTGGACTTGACACTAAGTATTGATGATGTCACCAAAGGTTTTAAGAGCAAAATATACAGGAAACCATATTTTGCTAACCAGTATTTACACAAAGACAGTATGCACCCATTTCACATGAAAAGAGGAGTTATAAAGGGTCAAATAATCAGATTAAGCAGACTCACCTCAGATGACGAGACTTTCAAAGAGGAATTATTATTTTTGAGATCTCTTTTTCTCCACAAGGTTTTTTAGAAAAAATAGAAAGTGAAGTCAGTTTATTAAGAAAAGGGGTAGCCAAACCTATTTTAATTTCAAATGATTTGGCAGTAGGTGTACCATTAGTTTGTAGTAATAACAAAGAAAAATACACCCAAGAATTTTTCACTGCATTTCCTATACCTATTGTTAAAGAAATATGGTGTATTAAATCCATTATTGAAAACAATTGTAAAATCATTCTTGGAAACAAAGATTTGGTTTCCATATTAGGGCACACACCTACGTTTACATATAAAAAAATCACTGACATTAAGTATATGTTGGAATCAGCAACAGGTAACAACAAGAATCCAGATAGAATTTGTTCAAACAAAAAAGGAACTTTTAGTTGCACTAATTGTAAGCAGTATAGATATATGAGTAATTCTTCCTTTGCAGTAGTAGAACATCTAAAACAAACTTTTTGGGCCAAAAAGTATTACAATTGCAATAGTGAGCTAGTGGTGTATTTGGCAACCTGAGTTACATGTAAAAATTATTATATAGGAAAGACGAAAAGAATTTTCAAATGTAGGGTGTATGAACACAGTTTAGCCATAAGAAAGAAAGATAAAAACAATGCTTTGGCCAGACATGCTCTTTCATGTTCTGATTTTAAAAAGTATGAGTTTTTTGTTTTGGATAGTGTGGACAAAGGTTTGTTAGTGGGAGATTTAAACAACATTTTAGAATGTAGAGAGGCTTTTTGGCAGTTGGTGTTTGGGGCAGATGAAGCACCAGGGTTAAACGAAGTTATAAATCTAAAATGTTTTTTATTGTATAGATAGATAGCATAATATGTATACAATATACTATTTTATATTGATATATAGATTTTGGATTAGATAGATCAAGATTTATTTGTGTTTTTATGAAAACATTTATAATCATTGAAAGTTATTATATTATTACATCATTTCCTGTATTACTTGAACACTATAAAAGGAACAGGTGGTTCCACTTGTATTTTTTCTGAAGAAGTTCACGGTAATAAAGTGAATGAAAGCGCTAAAAATATTTAAGAGTCGGAGTCGTTTTCTGCCTGTTGGAAGTTGTTGTCTCTGGATTTGTTTTTTTCTTCATCATTTCAAAGTTTCTAGTGTTTTTGTGTGTTAACAGTGTTTATCCAGACTCACAGCTACCTATGGCTTCGGATGACTCTTCCCAAGAGATTTTGTTGAATTTGTCTACTTATCCCATAATGGACAGTGGAGTTACAACTCAGAATTTATCTAATTTCAGATAAGAACTAGTGGACACAATCAAGAAAATTGTTCAGGATAGCTTACAGTGTCCGGCACCTCCACAACGTAAAGAATGTGCTGTGGGCACTTTAAATCTGAAGAGAGATGACGGGTTGCATCAAGATACAAGCGTCGGAAGTGAACAAACAGTTCTGAACCATAATGGTGGACTGAACGAGCGACAGTTACGTTTGGAGGGTAACGTTTGGAATTATCTTTGCAGAGATACTGAAAATCCTTTCGCTGACGTTGTGGAGGTGGTTTCTAGTGACACAGTAAGTAATTTTCCTGATGATACGTTAACTTGTAAAAAAAAGCATTTTTGATATGGAGAGACTAGTTCTTAAACATGTGAGTCTCACCTTGGAAGTACAGTATTTAAATGAATGTATATCACGCAAAATTGTACCGAGAGGTTTATGGACAGCTAAATTTCTGAACTGCGTGATACCAGGTGATGTTTTAAGTAAAAAGCTGATTGAACTGTATAACGAAACTGGATTAACAATGATGAAAATTTTGGTAGAGCATTATAACAACGAGATTTGTCAAATAAGAGACAGTGTAAAAACGTTAGATGAGTGTATTAAAAAGTATTCCAGTTTCAACAACTTCATTGAATTATACAATGGAGTAGAAATAAAGGCTGATCGTGACAAAGCAACGATCATTTCAAGAAAGCAGTCCAAACTAAGAAGGGACATTCTTTCTTACAACAGCGATCAGGCTTATATTGTACTTGATAGCTCTGCACCATCAATAAATGTACTTTCAAGGACAAATAAAGATCATGGTACACAGGATAATACAGTTTTACCAGGGACATCATCTAATGGAACAAGACCAATAGGAAACACCAACAGTATAGAGGTGTTTCAAGGTGATTTTCCAGATGTACCTCCAACTGGTTCAGACGCCAGTACAACAAGCACTGGTGGGAGCTATGCTGAAAAGGTTGCTTCATCAGTTGACCAGAACAAAATTCCTTTTCAGAAAGTTCAGGTGCAGAACAAAAAGACTACAAAGTGGTACAAATCTACCCAGTACAAGGGGAAGGGCAGAGGGAAGAGCAAACGGAGGTGGTAGATTCACCAAGAACTGCCATTACTAATACTTATGAAGTTGGAATTTTGAATTTGTCTAATTTTTTTATTTCTCCAGTGATTGAAAGTGTTTTGAAAAAAGGTTTTAGTTTCATTCCAACAAGTGGAATGAACCTTGGTAAATTACTCATAGATTTTAGGTTATTTTTAAGAAAATTAAATTTAAAATATATCATGGATGACATAGGAACTCATAATCAGACAGACAGAATAACACTTAGTAACCCTAGTACTTTTAATCCACCACTACTCAATACACTACAAGTTTTTCAAAAAATTTGTGAAAGTGAATTTAGAAGGTTGAAAAGTCCTCACGTAGAAAACAATCTGACAAATGAAGAATTTATGGCCTTAAAATCTTTTATTACAAATTCTAATATAAGGATAATGAAGGCTGATAAAGGGGGTAAAATAGTAATCATAGGTTCATAGGTTCATAGGTTCATACTAGGCTATCTGCCCTAGGGCATTTATAAGCCCAGCCAGAGTGTGTGTGGCTTTCACCACCCCTTAGGATGAGAATACTATATCCATTAGTTTGCTGTGCCTCTGTCCAGCAGTGACACAGAGATGATTCCTGGGGTAAACCTACGATCTCCCATCCACTCGTCAAGATTTCTCTTTAACAGAGTCAGTGAGGGGCTCTGCCTCACATGGACTGGGATTCTGTTCCATAGTGTAGGGAGTCTCTGGGTGATGAATCTGTCCCTCCAGCACGTCCTATTTATATCCGTGTTGAGGTTTAAGTCTCTTGCTCTCGTGGCTCTGGTGGATTTGGATTTTTTGAGGTGGAGCATGTCCATTAATTCTGGGTTGGACATGGCCTTGTATGTCAGGCACAGATCACCTCTGAGCAGACGGTATGCGACTGAATAGAGCTGGAGTTTCTTCAGTCGGGCATCATATGACATATGTTTGAGCCCCTTTATCCTTTTGGTGAGGAACTTTTGGGGTCTTTCCAACTGCTGCAGGTGTCGGGTAAGGTACATTCGAATGGGGCGTTGTACTCAATCATTGGTCTGATAAGTGAAGAGTACAGGGGTACAATGACCTCTCCTGATCTGGATGTGAATCCCTTCATGATCAGGTGGGCAATGTAGAAGGTCTTCCTAACCACTTTGGCAATGTGAGTGTCAAAAGAGAGGTTACTGTCAACTTGGGTCCCCAGGTCCCTGATAACGCCTTCCGTGTTTAATGGATTACCACCTATGTGGTAATGAGGGGTTACCTTGTTTTTCCCAAAGGGTTTGACTATACATTTTTGGCATTTACCTTAAGGCCATGGCTCTGGCACCAGTTATCCATTTCTATGAGACCTCTCTGGAGGATGTCTGTGTCTGATGAAGTGTCAATTATGGTGCCCAGTTTGCAGTCATCTGCAAATTTTGTCAGCCACATTCCCCTATGTTTGCCTGCACTTCAGAAAAATAAATGCCGAACAAGAGGGGCCCAGGACTGAGCCCTGTGGGACACCGCCGTGACCGGCTTAGAGTCTGACATGGCACCAGCAACTCTAACCCTATGTGTTCTGTCCTTGAGCCAGTTTGCAACCCATCTTGTGACATATGGGTTTACATCTAAGCTGGTGAGCTTTTCTATGATGCCCGAGTGGGGTATTGTGTCGAACGCTTTTGCTAGGTCAAGGTAGGCTGTGTGAACTGCCTTACCCTCATCAATGGCCTTAGTGACTGTTTCAAAAGTCGACCAAGTTCAAGAGGCAGGATCTGCCCTTGACGAAGCCAAATTGGGTAGGATCCAGTGTCTGTAGGTCCCCAATGTCTTTATTTATGAGTTCCATTATGATCCTCTCCATAGCTTTGCAGACAAGGCTCGTCAAGCTTATGGGGCAGTAATTTCCAGGGTCCGTAGAAGCACCGCCTTTGTGGAGTGGGACCACAGTTGCCGTGACGCCATTCTTTGGCACGATCCTGTAGTAAGGCTAAGATTAAACAGCAGCCTTATGTGTGGGTTTAGTTCCTCATTGAGTTTGTGTAGCACACAGCCGGGGACACCGTCCGTCCCATTGATGCTGTGTTTTTGCTTTAGAGAGAGCAGCTCTCACCTGGGCATCTGAGATGTTTGGGAGGCTAGACTCTGGTGGGATAGATATTTCTCCTTTGGGGGAGGGAGAAATTTGCACTGAACCTGTCTGCCAGTATGTTGGCAATGTCTGTGGGATCAGTGATTTTTATCATTTTGGACTAATTCTGAGCATATCTGGGAGTTTCCACCCAGGTTTTAACATAGCTAAAGAAGGCCTTATGATTGTCTTTTGTGTCATTAGCGATTTTTCTCTCAAAGTTGGCCTTGGATGATTTTATGAGTGATCGTAGTTTTTGCTAGTATTGATCAGAGATGCCTTCCCTTTTAGGGATTTTGCTCTGTCATGTAGTAGCTTTCTCCTCTTGTTGTAGAGTTTGTTTATGGCTGGGGTCCACCAGACTGGGCGCCTGCCTTTGGTGGAAAGGGTCTTGATTTTATTAGGGATTGCTTGATCCATACATTCCTGGAGGTGCTCGTAGAAGGCATTTGTAAGGGTTTCAGCAGCGTGGGTTGTGGTTTCCACTGGCTCGGGGGCCTTGAAGGATACCACTCCAGTTTTAAGAAGTGTGAAGTTTGCTTTTGAGAAGTTCTTCACTGTGGTCTTTTTTGCTGGGGGTGGGGGCGGGATGTGGATCTCCAATGAGATTAATTTATGGTCTGATTTCACCAATGAGGGATATACTTCTGGTGTGGAGCATTTTGTCCCCATGTTTTTGATGATCATGTCAAGTATATTTTCTCCTCTTGTGGGAATGGTGACTAGTTGTTCCATAGCATTTGAGTTTATGAACTCCAGGAACCTTTGGGCTAGGGTGTTGGGGCTTGAGTAATGTTCCCAGTCTATGTTTGGGTAGTTGAAGTCACCCAATATGATGGTGTTTGGAGAGACATTCATACTCTCCAGTGTCTTCAGGAAGGCTGTGTGGGTTTCCTGAGTTTGAGAAGGTGGTCTGTAGCATGCTACAAACTGTAGGGCAGTTTTACCTATGGTTAATTGCACCTGGATGGTCTCCAATGCTTCGTACGTTGCCACTAACCTGGAGGTGTGGGTATCCTTTATGAATATGGATACTCCCCCTCCTTTTGTGGTTCGGTCCGGATTTTGGGGCCGGAACGCATGATATGAGGTATAACCTGATAGTGCTGGGGTGCTCTCAGGAGCCTTGAACCAGGTTTCAGTCACAGCACAGACATCGATGTTCTCCATACTGAGGAGGGCTTTGAGGGCGTTCATCTTGAGGTTTAGACTTCTGGCATTGAGCAGTATTACCCTTAGTTTTTCTCCATTTTTGTTTTCTAGGGTGGTAGGTTTATCATTTGAGCCTTGCCTAAAAAAGGCACTATGGGGGTGGCAAGAGCCTTTGCCAATATCCGGAAGCCCAGGGGTGACAGGTGCAAGCCATCCCTTGCGAAGCAGCGTGGCTTGTCAAGCATGTTATCCCAGGCAGACAGACATTGGATCCCCTTAGAATGACACCAGTAATTAAGCCAATTATTAAAGCTGATCATTTTGTCTCTGTATTGTGGCATCATTCTTGGTGAGGGTAGGATACTGCTCAGGGTCAGGGTCATACCGGCCTGGGCTACATAATCTGAGAGCTCCTCTATGTCTCTTTTCATGTAGTCCAGGGAGGTATCGTCTCAGGTCGCTCACACCGGCATGGACAATGACTGAGTCATACTTGTACTTGCTGTGGAGTGACCTGAGTGCTTGTGTTATGTGGCGGATTCTAGCGCCTGACAGGCAGCTTACTGTGATCTTTTCCTTGTTCAGTCTGGTGAGTGGGACGCCAGTGTGTCTGACTATGGAGTCACCTATAACAAGTGTGTCTGGCATTGTGTTTGGCCTTAAGGGCTGTGACTGTTTAGCACACTGACTTTGAGAACTATGTGTTGCATGTCTTATGTCTTGAGGTGGCAGTTGCTTGGGTGTCTGCTTTGGAGGCCTCTGTAGTTTTGGTAGATTTTTGATCAGTGCCTCCGAGTATGTCTTTGTGTGTTTATGTGTTTGTTTTGCAGTTGTGATAGTTCCATGTGAAACTGGGTTTGTGGTGTGCGTGGTTTCCTTCTCCTCCTGTCTGGTCTTGCCAGTCCTGAGTTGAGAGAGCTCAGCCTCCAGTTTGGCTATATAGTTGCATCTCTCACATGTATTTGTGTTTTGTGGAAGAAGGAGTTGGTTGTCTGTGTACATGCGGCAATTGTAACATTGCCTCAAGATGCCCATATTCACCAGCTGAACAGGACAGAACGCTAGCAACTGACCCTTCGACATGCTAAAAAAAGTGAAAAAGTTTGCTGTGTGAGTCAGAAGGGACCTATAGGGAAATGGGTACTCAAGGGGATTCTAGGCTAATGTAGTACTTTGTTTAGTATATAAGTACTTTACCTATATAAAAAATGCTTTAGGAGCAAGTGCTGAGCTTTTGAGATGGAGAATAGACTGTTTAGATTGCAAGTAGAGAAATTCTAAGGGAAAAATTGAAGAGCAGACTTTACGGAGCCAGAAATAGTTTAACCTTGTTTAACCGGCGCTGCCCGAAGGTGCTCTATGGGCAACTCCGTGCTAAATCACGCAAAAGCGCGCTAAAGCGGGCTTTATAGCAGGGGGTTGAAAAGAGCTAGGAACTGACCCAAAATGGCCAATAGACTACAAGTTTCTGGCTGGAACCACTGCTCTAGGGACAAATAGGCTGCTCAGTGCTCCCCACTCCCACTAGTGAACAAAGAAGCTTCACTTTATCCAAATAAGGATATGGAATAGCACAGGAACCAAGCCAAAGCCCAGAGATCAGCAAACTCTGAAGACTGGACTATTCTAGTTCAGTAAGGTGGGAAAACAAGATTTTTTTTTTTTTAAAATGAACACCTGTGATTACATAAAATCAGTAGATGAAATGTTACGTGATCAAAGTACATATAAAAAAGTGACATATGAACAAGTGTGTCAAAAATTTAAAAAGTTGGACTCGATTTTGTTTGACATGTTTTGTCAAGGGGAATTGAACAAAGTTGAGTATGACTTTTTATTTAAGGAATATCCAAAATTAGCTTCATTCTTTGGTATTCCTAAGATTCAGAATAATGAAAGAAATCCACCTTTCAGACCGATTATTTCAGCAAAACAATCAAAGACTGAAAACATTTCAATTTGGTTAGATAGCATGCTGAATCCAGTAGTTCAGAGTTTAGAATCCTATATTAGGGACTCATGATATTTATTGGAAATACTGAGGGACTACAATAGCTTTAGTGAGGACTTATATTTTGGTACACTTGATGTAAAGAACTTATACACTTCCATTGACCAAGAACAAGGAATAGAATACATGAGAGAATACTTAAATGGATACACAGATTTTTCAGGGACAGAAGTAAATACGTTATGTGCCTTAATGGAATTAGTATTGGATAACAATTTTTTCAAGTTTAATAACACCTTATATAAACAAAGTTCAGGAGTAGCCATGGGGGCAAGGGTGGCCCCATCTTTTGCCAACATTGTCATGGCAAATTGGGAAATTAAATTCCTGAAATCAAACGTAAATTTTAGTAAAGTGTGTTTGTACCACAGATACATAGATGATTTGTTTTTCTTATGGAAGGGTGAGCATGAAGAATTTGTGGAATTTGTTTATAACCTAAATCAGACAACAGATTTTTTGTCGTTTAAGATTGGGGGATTTGGAAAAAACATAACTTTTTTTGACTTGACACTAAGTATTGATGATGTCACCAAAGGTTTTAAGAGCAAAATATACAGGAAACCATATTTTGCTAACCAGTATTTACACAAAGACAGTATGCACCCATTTCACATGAAAAGAGGAGTTATAAAAGGTCAAATAAAATTCCTCTCTGATCACATGCTGGAGCTCTGATCCCCTGTAGGCTTGGTCATCTGAAAGGGTACTTTTAACTGTAGAATCTTACTTGATATATTTTCTTTTCTTACCAAAGTATGACTGACATTGTCTTTTTACCCATGTTCTATATCTTTTACCTGGAGTGTTTTTATTAATTCTTGTTATATTACTATGCTCAGCATATATGATGTAACCTGTTTTGTGTATTATGCTGGATGTACTGTATTTGTATAACTTGATGTTGGAGCTTTTCTCCCCGGGCCTCCGCTGAAAATGGACCTGGTCCAGTCGGAATTTCCCGGTTAACAAATGTAAAATAAATAAATAAATAAATTAAGGAGACTCACCTCAGATGACGAGACTTTCAAAGAGGAATTATTATTTTTGAGATCTGTTTTTCTCCACAGAGGGTACAAACAAGGTTTTTTTAGAAAAAATAGAAAGTGAAGTCAGTTTATTAAGAAAAGGGGTAGCCAAACCTATTTTAATTTCAAATGATTTGGCAGTAGGTGTACCATTAGTTTGTAGTAATAACAAAGAAAAATACACCCAAGAAATTTTCACCGCATTTCCTATACCTATTGTTAAAAAAATGTGGTGTATTAAATCCATTATTGAAAACAATTGGAAAATCATTCTTGGAAACAAAGATTTGGTTTCCATATTAGGGCACACACCTAAGTTTACATATAAAAAAATCACTGACATTAAGTATATGTTGGAATCAGTGACAGGTAACAACAAGAATCCAGATAGAATTTGTTCAAACAAAAAAGGAACTTTTAGTTGCACTAATTGTAAGCAGTGTAGATATATGAGTAATTCTTCCTTTGCAGTAGTAGAACATCTAAAACAAACTTTTTGGGCCAAAAAGTATTACAATTGCAAAAGTGAGCTAGTGGTGTATTTGGCAACCTGTGTTACATGTAAAAATTATTATATAGGAAAGACGAAAAGAATTTTCAAACGTAGGGTGTATGAACACACTTTAGCCATAAGAAAGAAAGATAAAAACAATGCTTTGGCCAGACATGCTCTTTCATGTTCTGATTTTAAAAAGTATGAGTTTTTTTGTTTTGGATAGTGTGGACAAAGGTTTGTTAGTGGGAGATTTAAACAACATTTTAGAATGTAGAGAGGCTTTTTGGCAGTTGGTGTTTGGGGCAGATGAAGCACCAGGGTTAAACGAAGTTATAAATCTAAAATGTTTTTTATTGTATAGATAGATAGCATAATATGTATACAATATACTATTTTATATTGATATATAGATTTTGGATTAGATAGAACAAGATTTATTTGTGTTTTTATGAAAACATTTATAATCATTGAAAGTTATTATATTATTATATCATTACCTGTATTACTTGAACACTATAAAAGGAACAGGTGGTTCCACTTGTATTTTTTCTGAAGAAGTTCACGGTAATAAAGTGAATGAAAGCACTAAAAATATTTAAGAGTCTGAGCCGTTTTCTGCCTGTTGGAAGTTGTTGTCTCTGCACTTGAAAATATAATCGTACAGAATGATTCACAAGAAACATAGCTTGCATAGCCAAGACAGAGTCCAAATGAATTTATACAGGATGGTTTTTATGTGAAAACTAGGGATAAGCTGGGTAAAATCCAGGTTGGGCAGGTGAAACAGATGATTACAGGATATCACCATGTGGATGCATAGCAGGGAAAAGGATAAGTTCCAGTCTAAAACCAAGGGCATTAAAGAGTTATGAGTTTTTATGAAGACTAATTACATTTACATTGAAATTTATGCATTCATTATGTCCAGATGTCTGAAGCCAGTTTTACCTTCCCTTATATTAAGTAACCCAGCCATATTTTGTGCAAATTAAGTTGAGCTTGGATCATGTATAGCATGGACCTGGGATTGTGATTCTGACCTTCTGGCCTACACCTGTTTTCTTTCTTCAGTGATGGATGACCAGGCAAAAGTGCTGTCACTTATGGGCAATGCTTCCCGGCATACTTTTCTCAATAACTAGAGTTAACAAAGGCAGAGGTCCTGTCTCACTAGCTGGAGGCCATAGAAGCACTTTTAACCACAATAAACAGAACATGCTGGAGGGATATATTCCTGTCCCAGAGACTTCCCATACTCTGGAACATACCACCCATTCATGTCAAGCAAAACTCCTCATTGGCCCTCTTTAAGAAAAATCTTGGTGACTGGATGGGAAATAGAAAATTCATGACCCTGGGGATCATTTCTGTGGCACTGCTTGACAGGAGCACAGGAAAATAACTTTTTTGGGTGGTGAAAGCCAGGGAACCTTTTTTGGCTAGGCTTATATAGGTCCCAGGGCCGATAGCCTAGTACCTACTTATGAACCTATGAAGTCTTTTGCACTTTAATAATCAAAAGCAAGTACCATTTTATACTGAATATGTGGATCAAATCCAATATGTGCAAACAGCAGAACAGTGTGAATTTTACAGGATTTGACAGCATGCTCACAGAATGATGTGATGTCCCTAACCATGAAATACAAGAGAGTCTAAATTTCCCCACATTTAGACCTTCACTCAAATCCAGTCTGCTCAACTCAGTATGATGTAAATCTCATATCCACCCACCATAACGCCATGTATCTATAATTATAAAAAGGCTAACTGCAATAGTTGTGGACAGTTGGCTACATAAAACAAGCATGTCATGTCAAGGTAAAATCGCAAGAAAATTATACAAATGATAATTTTCAGAACAGACATACTTAACGTGAAACTCTCAGGTCCAAAATTACTTAACTTATTTTTATGAAAACCATACTTCTGAAACCCCTTTTTAAATGTTTGCTTTCAGGTGTAGTAGAATCAAGTCAAAGTATGTCTCACCCATCCTGAAATAAACATTTCCTCAACAGATGAACCTATCATATTTTGAAATATAATTCTGTGGTTAAAAAAACATTTTTTTCAAATTTGTTTCAGCAGCCTCACCATTCATATTCCTCTTCCCTTCCTTCATGGTCCATATAGACCTCTTTGCCTGGGCACTAGATGAAGTATAAAAATGAGTGGAGAGTACATGGAAAACCCTTGTTTCTTTATACAAATAGTATTGAGATCCTTTGTCAGAAACTATCATAAATGGAGTTGTTTATTGTTTGTTATTTAGTCTTTTAATGAAATACAGTTCTTCATCACCTTTTGATGGTGGCTTTTTCATGATTAGACCCAAAAGTACCCAGGGAAAGTCCAAGCCAGCACTAACCAAAAATACCTAGGGAAAGTCTAAGCCAGCACTAACCAAAAGTTTTCTTTGGTACCTGGTATAATCTTCGTTTTTGGATTATTGAATTTTCCATGATTAGAATAACAGAAATAAATAGCTTGAGACAGCCACCTAAAAATCGTTTGTTTGGAAATTGTCTGTTGTTTTTCCTTGCCATCATAGAAAGTACATAGTTGGTCAAACATTATGAAATATTTAGTCTTGTCCATGTAGCGCCTCAGTTGCCTGTGGACATCCAAGGTATGAAGAATTGTCTCACCTCTCTGTTTTTAACTTTAAGGTATAACAGAGGGAGGTGATTAGAGTGATTCAAAGTTAACTCAGAAGTAACTTTTGGCATGAAGGTAGGGTTGGCTTTAAGACTCACCCTGTTCTTATGGAGAATAGAGAGGGCTTGGAAGACATGAGGACTTGCAACTCAGACACTCATCTAGGTGAAGTCAGAGGGTTAGGAAAGCTGTCTTCTATATAAGAAATTTCAGGGAAGCGCTAACTGCAGGTTCAAAGAGAGATGAAGTTAGTTTTTCCCTCCAAAAAATAACTAAATAAAATTTATTGATGATACCACCTGTTTTCTGGGTGGTCTAACATGCAGAACCTCTTTCAAGAACTGTTTTATTTTGATTAAAGAGGAAAGAGGGATGAATCTAATGGTGGACAAGCAGAAAAAGCCAAAAGGTACACTTTGATAGATATGCAAGAAAGGCCTGACTTTATTAATTCACACAGGTAGTGAAGAGCCACTGGGGCACTAGCATTGTATAGATCTTGGTCACTAACATGGTATACACTAGACATCTTTTCCATTTGGCTAAATATGATTTCCCAGTAGTATTTTAGCCTCTTTTAATCTCTGTTACACATCCTCTGAAAGGAGATGCCTAAATGTGATCACAAATGTATCATTAGTGCTAGGAGGTAAACATATCTACTAGTAAAGTTCCCCACAGCTGGACAATCTCCTGGAAGACCTCTGACTGCAGTATCCATGCATGAGGGTCTGTCTTGGAACTGCTTGCTGACTTTGCTATTACTTTCTGTTCTTATGAAATTTAAGTTGCCCTCAGGGAAAGATTGTGCTGACTTCCCATCTGCTATGCTATCATGGCTAATCTTCACAGGGAGTAGGACCTTGTTCTCCCTGTTTCTTGATGTACCACACAACTGTAGTGTTGTCTGTTATGACTAACAGCGGTCCAGATTTCCAAAGCTCATTCAGTGCTTTGATAGTCTTTATCAGGCCCATCATTTCCTTGAGGCTTATGTTTTGTGCCTGAAATGAGGGTCTCACTTGCCCTGTATTTTAATAACTTGAAAAACAGCTTCCATGCAAAATTGGAGGAGTCTGCTTTGAATGATTGTGTAAGAATGGAGAGAAATTGGGGAGTCCTGGATTTTGCTGCACTTGATTAGTCCACCAGAAGGGTTCCTTTCTGCTGAGGTCTAGAAGTAGAACATGGAAGGATAGAGTATGATGTTGGATCAGGACAGATTAAAAAAAAAACAAGAAATCTCCTTATGTAGAGTCTGGCTAAAGGAATCATAAAGGTGGCTGAAACTATGTAATCAAGAATTCCAAGAAAGTTTCTTCTGCTCTGGAGAACTAGATTTCTCTAGAGAAAGGAAAGCTACCATCAGCGAAGTAAGAAGAAGGCATCATCGAAAGACTGTGAGTAGGAACTAGTGAAGACTTTTCCAGATTCAACCTGAAACCTATACTATGATATAAATCTATAGGGAAGTAAAGGGATGTCAGGGTGTCTTGAGTAGCAGTAGCTAGAATAAGGCAGGTGTCCAAGTGGTGAATTCCCTGAAATGTGCAAAAGGGGCAAAATATTATGTGAATACCCTTGGAGTGGTAGAAACACCAAAGGGAAAAAATGTGATTTGAAAGTACAGCAACAAAGCAAAGAATCTTAGATAGCATCTGTGTTCATTGTGAGTAAAGCCTTAGGAGGAAGATGAAGTAAGAAGTCTTCAGTGTTAACATTTTGAAATATGGTAAAAGGAGAAAGTATTTAAATCTTAATAGTCTAAAACTGGTGCCTACATGCCCTCCATCTTGGGTACTAGAAAACTCCTTGAATAGAAACCTTTTTTCCCTTTTGGGAAAGAGGAGCATGCTGTATTGCTTATTGAAATGAAACATCTGATAGAATTTGGGGAAATACGTAAGTTTGTTTCTTTGGACGTTGAGAAATCCCTGCCTAAAGTGAAAGAGATGGCCACTGAAGGTTTTAGTAGTATTGAATTATTTTCAGTACCTAATCATCTGATGTGACCTGTCTACAGAGATGTAAAGAGTGGGAAAGATTGCCTGAAAGCTTGTAAGGATGTGGGGTGGAGGATGAAGAGTCCCCGATGTAGCCAGGCATATGAAAGGAGGATCCCCAGGATCCAGTCACTTTCTTTTTGAGCTTTCCTGACTTTTTTAAAAAATTTTTAACCAAGAGATTTTTTATTTTTCAACAAATAAATAACAAATAATCAAATACAGAAATACAGTACACTTAAAGTATAAATACTATAGTAAGTTCTTTAATAATCAACATAAACCATGTACAATATTTACAAAGGCTTGATATTAGATATTAAAATTAGTGCTCCAAATTTTTCTAAGTTTTCATTAGTTAATTCAGTCACTAATAACATTGTTCTTCAAATATAGATCAATAAGTGAAATCACATTTGTCCAAGAATTATTGGAGAATGTATTAGGATAAATTCTTAATTCTTGTACTTTGGTTTCTTTGACTGCTGTTTCCCTTAGAAACAAGAGAAAATGTTCAAATGATGGAGAAGTAGATATTCTCCATTTCTTTGTAATGCTTTTCTTGCAACAGCCACAATGGCCCAAAGAATATAAATCATTTTTATCTATTATATTAAATAATATTAAACACTTTGCTAAAGAAAAATTGTCAGAAAATAATGTTTGCAGAAATTCTTCTATTTTAGACCAGTATATAAAGACAAAGAAGAACATTCAAAAAATATATGGACCCAATCAGCATTACACAATTAGGAGGTGCAGCACCCAGCAGGATAAAATCACTCTCATCAAACTAAACAAACAACTCAGAGGACAAATAAAGTCTACAAAAGCCAAATTTGAAGTAAGTTTGGCCTTCCAGACCAAGAACAACCACAAAGCATTCTTTAGCTATGTCCACAACCTCAAAGGCAATAGACAATTGTGTGCAGAACTCATTGTAAATGGAGCCACCTATACTGAGCCAGAAGATGTAGGAAACCTCCTGGCTGATAAATTCAGCTCCAACTTTACCCCTCTCTCCCCCTCAACCTTCCCTCAGGAAATATCATAAAATCACTAGGGAACAGGTCCTTAATGCTCTCTCTAAGACCAAGAACAATGCATCAATGGACCCAGACAATATCCCAAGATGCCTTCTTAATAGCATGAAACATGATCTATCAAGGTCTCTGGGATTGCTGTTTGACTGTAGCCTTCAAACAGGTTTCATGCCTCATGAATGAAGAAAGGCAACAGTCATCCCTCTGCACAAAGGTGGGCCATCTACAGACCCTGGAAACTATAGACCCATAAGTCTCACCAGTCTTATATGTAAAGTCATGGAAAGAATTATCATGGAAATGATCAATAGAGTTATAGTAAACCTCCAGACACAGGACCCAACCCAGTTTGGTTTCGTCAAAGGCAGCTGATGCCTACTTTCTTTGAGAAGGTCACCAAAGCAATGGATGAGGGCAAAATCGTTTACACTTGCCTATCTTGACCTCGTCAAGGCATTTGACACAATACCCAACTTGGTCTTTGTTGACAAACTCAAGAGGTTAGGTACAAACCTGTATGTGACCCAGTGGACAGTCATCTGGCTCACAGACAGGACCCAGGAAGTTAGAACTGGGGAGTGAATCTCTACATAGAGGCCAATCACAAGTGCAGTCCCTCAGAGATCAGTCCTTGGGCCACTCCTTTTTGGCATTTACTTCTCAGAAGTCAAGGCCAATGTTAATGGTCTCTGGCTGACTACATTTGCATGTGATTGCAAATTAGGAGCTGTCAATCAATCTCACATTGACACAAATGTTCTCCAGGAGGGGCTGAAACAGACAAACAACTTGTGTCAGAGCCATGGATTAAAACTAAATGCCAAGAAATGCATAATAGTATTCTTTGTTAAGTCATCCATCCCTGGTAACTATCATATTGACAACACACCCCTTAGAGTTGACCCAGTAGTCAGGGACTTAAGGACACACACAGATAGTAATCTAGCCTTTGATTATCACATGTCTACAGTGGTGAAGAAATCATTCTATGTTGCACAACTTATAAACAAAGGCATGGGATCTAAGTCCAAGGAAATCATTGTTTCACTGTATTCGGCATTCATCAGACCTATCATTGACTACAAGGCCCCCCTTTGGTATTTACCTATCCAGGCATATCCAACAATTGGAACATCCACAGAGGTTCCTCACTAAAAGAATAAAGGATGTAAGTAAAATGTCCCATGCAGACTGCTTCAAGGCCCTATCCCTGTATTCTGTCTCCTATAGGCTTTTGAGGGTAGATCTATGCCTGGCATACAGGGCATTGTCAGACCCCACTCTGATGGGCCTCCTGTATGCCCCCCCAAAAAAGTAGCACCAGAATTACCCATTCTAAAGACTTAAACCTTGCCTGTGATATAAATAAGACCTGCTGGAGAGATTGATATATATCTCAGAGACTATCCCATCTATGGAACAGGCTCCCCATCCATGTGAAGCAGAGTTCCTCCCTAACCCAATTCAAGTGCAACTTGGACAATTGGATGGGAAACCAGAAATTCATCCTTGGTTTGGCACCTAAGTCTCTAATGAACACAGGTAACCTGTAAGTGGTTAATCTTCCAGGCCCATGCTTACACTTATCAAGGGCATCAGAACTTGTCATATATTTGGGATGTATGACTAGGCTTAAAAAGGCCCTCATGGTCATTAGCCAAGTAAACACCTATGAACCTATGAACAATTATGTGAGCATCTCCAACATGTAATTTCCATTTACTTTGACAATACTATTAACAGTTAGAAAAGCCCTATTTAGAAATTTCCAAGTAAAGATATGCCAGAATTGAGATTGTGAAATATGTTTAATAGAAGATAATTGTAATTTATTATGGGAATTAAATAATGATGTATTACCCAAAATAATATGGTTTTAAAATTTTACATTTAAATTAGTTTTGTGTTCAATTAATAGTTTATGAAGTTTAGAAATTAAACCGTCTATTTTTTATTATTATATACAATTGCATATAGTAGATAAAACAAGATTAGGTTCCTCTTTATAACAAGAATTTAGAATAGATATGCATAAATCATTTGTATAAATGTTCAAGTTATGTAAAAATAACCAATCTTTAGAGTTTAAATTAAATTCTTATATAAGTTGTTGAATTTCTTTAGAATTCAAATCTCTTAGTCCCCTTAGTCTTTCAAAGTTCTGACAAGTAATCATTAATTTTATTTATGAATGTTTTTTGTAATGTTAAAAGGAATAAGAGACTTGAACCAAATTTTAATATCAACATTAGAGAAAATAATATTCTTAAAAGATTTTAATAAAGAATTTAAATATTTTGAATTTGTATGACAACTTAATTTATTCATTATTATATTACAAAGATAATGCCAAAATAAATTATTTGAATTAGATCTAATATATTTAGATACATTAATATTCTGGTTATCTAGAAGATTTAATTGTAAGAATTTCTAATTTGAATTATAATTGGAATCAATCCAATTTAATACAGTTTTAAAAACTGAGACTTCTACATAAGAATTTATATCAGGAAAATAAATTCCCTCTTGATTACAAGATCTTATGTGATGTGAAAGAGCTATTCTGGGTTTAAGAGGATGCCAAAGGAAATTTAAAAGAAGACTATTTATCTCCTTGATGTGCTTTTTAGGTGAAGAAAGTGACAACACTTGAATTATGTATAATATCTTAGGAAAAAGAAACATTTTTATTAGTTGAAGTCTATCTTCAAATGAAATAAGTTTATTCCAATTAGAGATAATTTTTTATTATACTAATAATATCATCATAATTGATATTTCTTATTTCATCTATGGAAGTAAGTAATTCAATATCTAAATATTCTATAGAATTAACCTTAAGCCAATGATGTTATTTACATAAGTGGAAGATTTTTTCTTATTTAATAATATAAATTTAAATTTAGTATGATTAAAATGTCGTCCAGAAATTATTTGAAATGTTTCTATTATGGTTTCAAGTTTGGAAATGGTTGTTCTGAATTAGAAAGGGTTAATATTATATCAATAGCTTATAATATAATTTTAGCAAAATAAGAATTTAAAATATCTGTTTCTTTGATGTTTTGATTTTGTCTGATTAAAATGGCAATAATTTCAATAGTTCATGCAAATAAAATAGGAGAAATAGGAAAACCTTGTTTAGTGCCTTTAATTATAAAAATATGGTCAGAAATGAAAGGACATATTTTTACATATGCCAAATTATCTTTATAAACATTTTAATAATGAATTAAAATTTATAGGAAAATCAAATAATTCTAATATTTTAAATAAATAATCCCAATTTAAAGAATCAAAAGCTTTTCAGCATTTAAACTAATTAATGCTTCATTATTTTTCTTGTTTACATAATCTATAAGAATTAAAATATGTCTAATATTATAAGTTTGCCTTTGATATATAAAACCCATTTGATCCAAGTCTATTACTTGAGCTATGGGTACTTTTATTCAGTAAGTAATGATAGGCATAAAAATCTTGCAATCATTGTTTAGAAGTGAAATAGGCCTATATGAATAATTTTTATTTTCTTTCAGTATTGATGAGATTAGAGAATACTTCTATGAAGGAGGAATATTTTCACTAGATTGAAGACTAAGGCAGAATATATGTGTGTGAATGAGAGTGAGGATAGAGGAATGGTGAGGATGCAGGGAGTAGAGCTGGCGAAGGTGGATTAGTTTAAATACTTGGGATCAACAGTTCAGAGTAATGGCGAGTGTGGAAGAGAGGTGAAGAAGACAGTACAGGCAGGGTGGAATGGGTGGAGAAGAGTGTCAGGAGTGATTTGTGACAGATGAGTACCAGTAAGAGTGAAAGGGAAGGTCTACTAGAGGGTAGTGAGACCAGCTATGTTATATGGGTTGGAGACAGTGGCATTGGCAAAAAGGCAGGAGTCAGAGCTGGATGTGGCAGAGTTAAAGATGTTAAAATTTGCACTGGGTGTGATGAGGGTAGACAGGATTAGGAATACATATAGTAGAGGGTCGGCTCCAGGTTGGATGGTTTGGAGACAAAGTCAGAGAGGTGAGATTGCATTGGTTTGGACATGTGCTGAGGAGAGATGCTGGGTATATTGGGAAAAGGATGCTAAGGCTAAAGATGCCAGGTAAGAGGAAATGAGAAAGGCCTAAGATAAGGTTTATGGATGTGATGAGAGAGGACATGCAGGTGGTTGGTGTGACAGAGCAAGATGGACAGGAAGAAATGGAAACAGATGATCCACTGTGGTGACCCCTGATGGGAACAGCTGAAAGAATAAGAAGAGAAAAAGTTTTATGAAAAAATATTAGGAGAAAGAAGTTTATATATTTCAGAAGTTAAACCATTTATTCCAGGAGCTTTATTAGGCTTTAGTTTCTAACCTTGTCTTCAACTTCTTTATTTTATTTATTTTATTTTATTTATTTATTTTATTTAACATTTGTTGACCGGGAATGTCCGACTAGGTTCCACAGAGCCTGTTTTCAGCGGAGGCCCGGGGAGAAATGCTCCAGATGCATGTCTTTGGAATGTGGGAGGATTCTTTATAAGTAATTGTTTTAGTTAAATTGTCTTTTAAGCTTGTGGGTATTTTCTTGATATTAAGATTATCATAACTGAACGTAGAAATACCTGTATCAATATTTATATTAGTGTTTAGGTTAATATAATAAAATATAACAGCATCAAGAATTTCAGCTATAGCCATTGTATTTTTTTTTATTTCTTTAATTTCTGATTTCTAGAGTATTGTTACATTTAGATTGGATTTTATATCTCCTGGAAAGATTATGCATATATTTAGAGGACACTGAATAAGAGTTTGATTTCAATTTTTGTAAAGCCAATTTTGTTTTAGCAGTTAAAATGGCAAGATATGTTTATTTAAATGTTTATTTCTTGTATATTAACTATTATTTTTAATGTTCTTGAATTTAGCCTATACCAGACAATTTTGAATATTTTGGAGTTATGAATCCCATTCCTTAATTTTGTTTTTATACCAAATTATTTTACCATAAATATAGGCTTTTAAGGAGTCCCATATTATCTACATCTGGTGTATTATTAAATTCTAGAAATGAATTCAATTCTGAAATCATCCATTGTTTACAATCTTTAAGTTTAGTTATATAGGCAGGTATACTTGTTTTAATGACCGTCTTTTAGAATTAGCTTGAATTTTTAAAATAAGAGCATCGTGATCTGAGATAAGACAGGAAACTACAGCAAAGTATGATATACTGGAAATAGATCATGTGAAACTAGCATACAATCTATTCTGGTCTGTGTGCTATATCTAAAATCCTGATGACAAAATAATAAAGAGTTAGAACCTTTCATAGTAAAAGTATCATTTCAGCTAAGATCATATATCCACTTATGTAAAACTTTCACTGTAGAGGACAGTCTTAGGTTTCTTTTGTTAGTAGTATCTGATTCATTTGGTAAACAATTAAAAATCCCAACTATAATTAAGTTACCTTTACATTTATCAAGAATTTATCTAGATGCTTTTTAGCAAGATTTGGGCCTAAACCTGGAAACCAATAAAGATTAACTAAAGTCCACAACCTATTGTTAAATGTGAATATTATGAAAGTTAACAGACCTACCTGATCCTCATATTTATATATAACCTGAAGAGTTACTGTGGAATTCTTCCATAAAATCATAAAAAGAAATGATGTACTCACCAGATCATTCCATCTGTATTGTCGATTTTTCATTTCTCCTCACACATGGTTTTGGTTCTGAATCATCAGATCAAACTCAGCCATTACTAAACTTGTGCCAGCCAAAAAGCTCTTGGACACCTCCCCTTACCCACAGTGCACCTATCCCTGTTACATTAGATCTTGTTTGCTAGGATTATTCCCCGAAGGAAAAATATAGAAAAAAAAATGTATATGAAAGGATTGTAAAGAGACCATTTCTGGAGTATAGAGAAGATAAAAAGAGCCATAAATTATGCTTCCTGTTCTACTAGAAACAAAAGGTTGGGGGCTTGGAGAGAGAGATTGTGAGGAGAAATAAAAAATCAACACTACAGATGGAACATTATGGTAAGTAGATAACTTCTTTATCTGATATTATCAAATTTTCATTTCGTCCTCACATATGGGACAGAGTCCCCAGCTTCCTTCATCCTAAGTGGACTCATGGAAGAATATTCCTCAGAACCATTTAACCAAAGGATGCTCCTCTCCTAAAGACCAAATCCAAGTTGTAATGAGCGATAAAGGTATGTTGATTTGCCCAAGTGGCTGCTGCACAAATTTCATCCATGGATGCATTACTCTAAAAAGCTGAAGTAGCCATGGCCCTAGTTGAATGATCTCAGACAGGTCTGGGAAGAGCTATACCTTGTTTGGTGTAGATGAAAGTAATACAATCACATAGCCATTTTGCTAGAGTAACATTGGACACTGGTAGGCCCTTCCTAGGGGTGGAGAAGGAAATGAACAATTGATCTTCCTTTCTAAATTATTTTGCCCTGTGCAGATAAAAATGTAATTGTCTATGGATATCCAAGAGATGAAATACATATTCACCTTTATTATTGAAGTTGAAGAAAATAGGCAAGTTAATGATTTGATTGATATTAGTCTCAGAAACAACTTTAGGTAAAAAAGAAGAGTTGATGCTTAAGGAAACCCTGTATTTATGCAAAATCAGGTATGGAGGTGGGGAAGATAAGGTCTGAATTTCTGATATTCTTCTAGCTGAAATAATGGCTACTAGGAAAATGGTCTTCCAAGACAAAAATGTTGTATCACATGTCACTGCAGGTTAAAACAGTGGTTTAACTATAAAACATAGCACCTAGTTAAGGTTCCAAGGAGGAGAGGGATCTTTGTGGGTGCATCCTTAATAAAGTTTTTTTTAAGAAGGTCTTGCAACACTTGTTGAAAATTAGTGACAGGTTATCTTTCTGAATGTGAAAAACAGATATAGCTGCTAATTGCACTTTAGTAGTAGAGACCGCTGCTCCTTTGTCAACAACCATTCTAGAATGGACTGAATAGGAGTTGTGAAGGGATCTACATCATGTTGCTGAGCCCAGAATACAAACCTCCTTCATTTACTCCTATACAGCTTTTGAGTGGATTGTTTATGGGATTATATCAAAACACGATGAACTGGGGAGGAGAGCTTAGGTTGTCTGGCTATAAATGAAATTGCAGGAACCAAGCCATCAGCTTGAGGTTGGACAGATTGGGATGAATCATTCCTGTCAGGTGTGACAGAAGGCCTGGAGTAGGTTCCAGAATCCAGGGTTTTTTCCATAAATGAGGCCAAAGGAAAGGAAACCAGATTTGTCAGGGGAAATGAGGATTACTATTCTCTTCAATTTGTTTGCTCTCTGGAGAAATTTGGGTATCAATGGGGTAGGATGAAAGGTATAAATGTGAGCAAGTGGCCAATCATGTATGAGATCATCCTTTGGGGACTCCCTGGTTGGGGGGATTAGGGTAAAGTAACTGCTGTATTTGTTGTTCAGAGGGTATGCAAAGAGGTTGCAGCAGGGTTGACTACTTTTCAGTTGAGGGACCACTCATGAGGCATAAGAATGGATCTGCTCAGACTACAAACATGTTGTCTGACTGAATCTCCACTGTTCTCAGAGGAAGAATAAGCTTGAAAAGCGTGCAATTCTAAGAGCACTGCCATAATCTCCAGGTCATTTATGTGTGAATTGGCCTCATCGGGAGACCAGGTGCCTTGAATGATCTTCACCAGATAATGCCCCCATCCTATCTGTGAAACATCCATGGTCACAGTGGCCTGAGGTTGCAGGGGAACAAAGGGTCAGCCTTGTGTTACCTGATCTGAAAGAATCTACCATGCTAGGGCTGTTCTGCAGGTGTCCATAATGAGTATCTGGGAAGACATTAGTTGATGGATAATTGACCACTCTGAGTCCAGAAGCCATTGTAGTATTTGCATGTGAAATCTCGACAATGGGACTAAGACTATAGCAGCCACCATTGAGCCTAGAGCCTGTAAGACATGATGGGTGGCTATTTTCTTGTTCTGGAGTAGTTTGTTTGGTGCCTGATTGTAGGCAGTCTGGATTGCAGAGGTCTTGCAATCATCTGATTCCTGTCCAAAATTGCCCCATTAACTCCCATGTTTAAATGGGATCCAAATGTGACTTTTTGTAATTTATGGCTATACCTAGCTCTGTACAGATCTGGATAACAGAGTCTCTTGACCGAATAAGTAGATGCCTGGTTGGGGCGGAAATGAGCCAGTCATAAAAATAGGGAAACACATGGAATCCTTATCATCTCAAGTGATCCACTACCACTGCCATGCATTTGGTGAACACCCTGGGGGCTGTAGTGAGACCAAAGGGCAGTTCTGTGAACTGGTAATGACTGGGTCCCAGCTGGAAGCATAAGTACCTTCTGGATCGCCTGTTTATTTTTATGTGGTAGAACACATCTTGAAGGTCTATAAAGCACATCCAGTCATCCTGTTCCAAGAAAGGAAATACAGACTGTACCATGACCATTCGGAACTTCGGGTATTGAACTGACTTGTTTGGTCTGCTGAGATACAGAACTGGTCTCCAGTCCCGTTTTGTTTGGAATGAAAAAGAACCGTCTGAATCCTCTTTGGTCTGGGTGGACCTCTTGGATTACTCTTTTGTCCAGTAGTTTCTGAAATTGAATATCTGCCTGATCCTTTTGACTGGTGGGACATCCAGGATTTTTCTGTTGTGGAGGGTATTGAGAAAAGGGGATTAGATAACCTCAGGATATTATCCTCTGCACCCATAAATCGGTGGTTATTTTTAGCCAGGCTTTCCAGGAAAGGGATAGTTGATCCCCATTTACCTCCAGAGGTGGGCAGTTGGGCCTCCTTTCAGGAGTGCTGGAAAGGTTTCCCAAATAAGGGTTGTCTAGACACTTGGTTCTGCAGGCCTCCTCTGCAATGAGGGTGGCATCTTCCAGAATTATTCTCCCTTCTGCCCCTGGGGGATCTCTCTCCACATGTGTCTTGATAAGACCCATGTGATTTCCTGAACCACATTTTTCCACCTCTCCAACTCTGAAGACAGCTCACATGGGGTTGAAGCTGAGACCAAACTCACCTGCATAGAAGCCCTGAGGTGCAGAGACTACACAAAAGATCTGGAAGTCAACTGCACCCATGCTCCACCAGGCTCACTATGGCTCCAAGAGATCTCCGGCTCTGAGAAGGCTGAAGAGCTCTTAGCAACAGTCCAATATGAGGAAAGGGAAATCTTTGGATCTGAAGCAGGAAGTTGCCAGGTGCACTGGATCTGAGAACTCTGAGGCTTGTTCTGAAGTTGGAGGAGGAACCAAAGGGGGAGTGGATGGCTTGAATAGACCTTGGTCCATTTGGATCAAAGCCAAGGGGGACTTAATAATGCCCTGTTCTCACAAAATTTTTTGAACCCCATCCATTCCATGTAGTGTTCTGTAAAGCTTCTAGTAGAATGGAAAGAAGATACCGAAGGAGATCTTGGTCTGCATAGAAATGGAGATGATACCCTCAAAAGCACAGGTTCTACAGAAGGGGAGTACCGAGTCCTTGTCAGGGAGGTTATAGGCTTAAAAGGACTGGAGATTGATCTGACTGCAATGGCTCTGACCTATCCATATCAGAGAGGCTCAGAGATGAATGAGCCGGATTCAAAGAAGAAGTACTCAATGTTGAAGGACCCAACTGAGTCATGGAGTCAGAGGGTTTGGAAGACTTAGATCTCAGCTTCGAGAGATCTGATGAAGCTGAGGAAGGTTTCTTCTTCACTCTATTGGAACTTTTAGAAGCAGAAGAAACAGGGCTCAAATGAGCCAATCTAGATTTATCCACAGATGGTGGGGGCCCGGGCAGTAAATACATAGAGTGTGTGCATTTTGTGACCACACTTAGTACATTTTTTGAAGTCCACATGTTTATCCTGCTTCTCAGCCATGGCAAGAAAAAGAGAAGGCTGACAGCATACAAAAGTACACACACACACACACACGCACACACACACACACACACACACACACACACACACACACACACACACACACACACACACACACACACACACACACACACACACAAACCAGTAAAGAAAAAACAGAAATGCTAAAAGATAAAGAAGAAGAAAAACTATCTCTCTCTTTTTTTAATAGTAAAGCACTCAGGAAGGGGGGAAGCTACTAATGATAGTAGTGAAGTTACTGTTAAGGGTATATGGGAGGGAAAGGAAAGGAAAGTAACCTAATAAAAATGGTTACTGTGGGAAAATATGATTTAGAGAGAAAAACTGGGAGGAAAGGATCTAAACTCACTAAACAGGAAAAGGAAGAATTAGCTAAAAAAGGTTGAGAAATGTAAAAATATCACATGAAGGTCCAAGAGCAAAAGGTTATACCACATCTTTGTGAAGCAGCAAACAAGATCTGAGATAACAGGGAGAAGTGCACTGTAGGGTAAGGGGAGGTGCCCAAGAGCTTTTTGGTCACCACGAGCTTAGTAATGGCCAAGCCAGATCCGATGATTTGGAGCCAAACTCATATGTGAGGACAAAATGAAAAATTGACAATATCAGATCACCTTTTTTCTTAGATTTAAAATTTGATTGAGCTAAAATTGTAAATTTACCTGGGTTCCAAATGTTTTTTGTGTATGTTTGATGTGAGTCCCTTGAAGTAAAACTACTTAAACTCTGTTTATATTTAAATAATGTATTACATGTATTTTCCTTGGATTATTTAATCCATTAACATTCAAAGATAATATAGTTGTTTCTATTTATGTGATTATTAATTGTTTATATTTTGATAATATAACTAGAAGTATAAAGAAATGAAATATTACATACATTTGTAATACATTTATGTTTTTGGAGCTAAATATTAAGAAAACCAGGCCATGAAAAATGAAGAAAGTTGAATAAATATAAAATATATTATAAACTTGTAAATAACATAAATTAACAGCATACAAGGAATTATCACAATTCCTAGTCCAATAGCCACAAAATAAGTTATTAATCTATCCAACACTACCTTACAAAATAACATATATCTATATAAGAGCTCTAGAACTATATGAAAGAAATATAGACTTTATAGGCAGGATTCACGATGGCTTGCACGGAGTCTAAGAGTCGTGTAAGACTCCATGCAGCCATTGCGATTCAGGAACAGCCCGAAATCCCTTGTAAGAGACCAGGTAAAGTGTCTCTTACACGGGCAGGGTGTGGATATGCTAATTACCTCACTTGCAGCCAAAAGGCATGCAAATGAGGTAGATTAGCGTTCCACAAAGCTGAAACCAGCCCATGTAAAAGTCGTGTTAGGTGCAGAAATGTACTCAGTTGACAACTGAGTATGTTACTACAAATAACACAATGGAGCCATGACAGCTCCAAATAAAGTGTGCATATGTAGCAGGCAGCATGCCAATGGCCAAATATGTGGCCATTGGCATGATAACCCGATGCAAACCTGAAATAAAATATTTTTTTTTTTTCACCGATCGGCGAGGTTTAAATGCAGTGCAGCCCCCCGCAAACGGGCTGCGCTAAATAAGACATAAAAATAAAGGTTTGAAACCCACAAATGTGGGTTTTGTGCAATGCATGGATTTGCAATGCAGGGACTAGCAGACCGAAAACAACATGGCCACCGTTTAGTGGTTGCTAAGGGGGGAAGCTGAGTGTAAGACACGTAACTAAGCATTAGTAGGCAATCCTATGTAAATGAGTGGTAGGATAGTGAATCACAGTGTCACATAGCAAATGAGCACATTCCGTGTAGTGTAAGAGTTAGATAAGGGAGAGTAACAGAGTAGGAGATAGGTGACATCACAGGGGGGAATGTCAGGAAGAAATCAAGCTCATTGGAGCAAAGTGGTATATGAAAGATGTCAATCACACAGAATAGAAAGAGGAGTGTCAACAAATAAGCATGGGAAAGACAAGAAATGGAAGGTGTACACTGTGGCCAACACCAAAGTTTCTTGCTGTGCGTGCATGTGTGCGTGTGCGCGCTGGGAGGCGCAAGTAAGACAGAGTGCGCGCGTGTAAGGCAGAGTAAGCATGTAGGAGCCTGTGTAAAGATCTATAAACCTGTTTGCATTGGTGTACGTGCGTTTTAACCCAAATAAGCAGATTCTAGTCCGTGTAAGCATGTGTGGTAGCCACTGTGAACGTTTTTCCGCTGGCATGCGCTCTGCTCCCCCCTGAGAAAACAGAGAGGAAAAAGGAAGCAGAAGAAATATTAGGAAGCTAGCAGGGAATGCTGGTAGAGCTAGCAGGTGAAAACAATTAGAAGCAGGCAATTACACAGGCAGAATACTAGCCCAGCCACCACTTAAAACACTGCAAACAGCATTGCAGTATGTTTCTCTCAAGAGACACTGCAAGACAGGAGTAAGCTATTAGAAGTGAAAACTGAAAAAGCTGCACTCAGACCAAATATGCTAGGGGCTGCCATAGCTGTTATAAGGAGACATAGGAGACTTGCTGAGGGTGGTGACAATGCAAATGCTGCCAGACAACCCACAGTGAGGAGACAGAAAAGAGTGTACAGGCCCAATGTCACCTACCAGGGGTTACATGAGCTGGAGATAGTGGAGTGCTATAGAGTGGACAGAGACCTCCTGCAGCAAATTGTTGAGCTGTGCAGGCCACGCCTCACACACAGAACCAACAGGGGGGAACCCATCCCAGTGGAAACCAGGGTATGTGTTGGCCTAAGAATACTAGCAACAGGTACCTTCCAGAGACCAACTGGTGATATGATGGGGATATCACAGGCATCAGCCTCCAGGGTACTGCACCAGTTCTTGGATGCCATGTCAGCACATGTCGGTGAGCATGTATATTTCCCCAATTCCCGTGAGGTATTAGCCAGCAATCTGCATCTCTTCCATCAAATAGCGGAATACCCTGAGGTAGTGGGTGCAATAGACTGCACGCACATATGCATCAAAGCACCAGCTGGTGAGCGGGGTAGGGCCTACATTAACCGCAAGGGCTTCCCCTCCATCAACAGCCAGGTCATGTGTGATGCCCAGGGCATAATAATGAATGTATGTGCTGGCTGCCCTGGGAGCTACCATGATTCCCATATCTGGCATTTGATACAGCTGTACCCGACATTTGCCAATGGGGACATCCCACATGGTCACCTAGTGGGGGATGCTGGATATGCACTGGAGCCGTGGCTGATGACACCCATCAGAAACACACACACACCTGAACAAGAATGCCATAATGAGGCACACGCACAAACACGAAATGTAATAGAGCGTGTGTTTGGGCTGCTCAAGTCACGGTTCCAGTACCTGGACACATCTGGTGGAGCCTTGCAGTACTCACCAACTACATGTACCCAAATTGTCATGGTATGTGCTATGCTACATAATATGATTCTGCGAAAACAGCTGCAGCAGGACCAGCATAGGGCCGGGACAAACAGTCACCCACCATTGCCAAGGCCATCACAGGCAGAGCGTGACTCAGAGGAGGAACAACCTGAGCCTGCCCCAGTAGGCAGAAGGAGGCGTGCCCAGTATGCCCTGGCCTTGGCAAAGATGCAACGCATAGCACATACACTGGCTCAGTAGGAACCCTGGGAATGATACCCCTCTCTGACTCACTCATATAGTAACAGGGACGCCTAACGTGACACAACCTGCTCGCAAACATGTACAGGGAGTGTAGTATGTGCATCTGACAGAGGCAGCCCTGCAGCACCACCTGAGGCATGATCACCATGTGTTAAGCAATGTAACACCATCTAGTAAATGCAAACATGAAGACCCTGCCTAACATTTCACCCTCACCAAGCATGATGCCACACTATGAAGACAACAAGATCAAGTACAATAATTGGCTGAAGTATTGCTGTTAGCAAGGGGGAACAAATGGCTGACAGCCTGGGATGACATGCTGAGCAAGACATGATGCCCCACCTGCTAGGGATGGCATGCACCCAGCACACCTGGCTGTGTGGATACTGGCAAAGGCTGTTGTCACCCCACTGTGACTTGAATAGGTAAGGCTGGAAACACAAACCCACCACCATAGGTAGCACAAGGGATAACAGCCTGGACCTAATGCAACCCAACACCAGAAGTCTAACCTGCAAGGTGCATGGAGACCAAACCCACCACAGCATGGAGAATGGTAATATCTGTTCTGTAACAGAAACCTGGGTCAAGGCCCAGAAGAGCACCCTAATACTACGAGGTTATGCCTCATGCCATGCTCTACAGCTCCAAAACATGGAACACACTACAATAGGAGTGTGGCTATCAGTAATTGTCAAGGATAACCACACCCCCAGGTTGGTACCACAGCAAGAAGCAGCATGGACTATCCACGGGAAAGTAACAGTGGCTCAAACTGCGTCTCTGTTTGCAGCCTGCTACAGACCACACTCACAAACCCAGGAACCCCAGCCAGCCTTCCTTAAGACACTGCAGAGTATGAATGTTTCAACAAATACCAAACAAGGCACACACAAATTATGACATAGGTGGCAATCCATTATGTATGGAAGAAGTAATCAGGGACCTAGGGACACAAGTGGACGGTAACCCATCATGTGACACTCACATTGCCAAGGTGGCCAGGAAGACCTGCTATATTGCCCACCTTAATATGAAAGGATGCACATGTAGATCAAGAGAGGTCACTGTGCCCCCATACTCTTCCCTTATCAGGCACATACGTGACAACAATGCCCCAGTTTGGATGTACCTTACCTTACCTTACACCTGCAGCAGTTAGAAAGACCCCAAATGTACCTCACCAACAGGATAAAGGGTCCAAACATTTGTCATCTGCTGCCTGGCTGAAGAAACCACAGCCCAATTCACAAGCATACTGCCCAGTCAGAGGTGATGTATGCCTGATGTACAAGGCCATGTCCAATCCAGAATGAATGGACATGCTCCACTGCAGAAACCCAAATCCAGCAGAGACACCACAGTGAGATATCTGAACCTCCATACATAGATAAATAGGATGTGCTGGAGGGACAGATCCATAACCCAGAGGCTCCTTACACTCTGGAACAGAATCCCAGTCCATGATAGGCTGAGCTCCACACTCATACTCAACAGACAAATCTGGTGAAGTGCATGGGAGATAGTAGGTGTACACTAGGGGCCATCCCTGTGTCACATCTAGTAAAGTAAACCCTAAATGGGTATAATATGCACATTGCAAGGGGTGTCAAAACTCACACACAGTCTGTCCATGGTCAAACATGGCCAGGGCAGATAGTCTAGTATGAACCTATGAACCTATGATGATACAAATTGTGCAGGACACAAAGGATTATCACACAGCTGTCCTATCTGATGGTAGGAACCATGGTGATAATCCACAGACATGCTCTGCAGTACTCAAATATCACAAACAATACACCAAACCCACACACATTGCCAACATCCAACCTAACAGATTCTTTGCAAACTCCCCACCAGCACCTAACTGCCAAATATCTATCCCAGCAGAGTGCTGGCCCCCTGACATTGCAGATGCTGAGGTAACAGCCAGCATCCACAAAGCACAGCACACAGCATCAATGGTACCAGATGGTGTCCTGGGTTGTGTCCAGCAAGTACTGTAAGAAGAATGGAACACCAAATAGCACTACTGCGCACTATCAGTCTTACCACAGGATATGTACCCAAAGAGCAGTGTACAGCAACAGTGGTCCCTCACCACAAAGGTGGTGCCTGAATGGATACTGCAAACTATCACCCCTCAACCCCGACTATCTAGGTTGGCAAAGTAATGGAGAGGATGATCATGGATCCCAGGAATAATGCGATTGGGTACCTACAGTCATTGGACCCTACCCAGTGTGGCTTTCATAGGGCAGATCCTGCCCCTTAAACATGTCTGACTCATGTGAAATGTGCACCAAGGCCATTAATGTGGGGAATGTGGATCGCACAGCCTATCTGGACCTTGCTAAAACCTTCCATAGAATACCCGAGTTGGTCAGTACAGATAAGCTCACCAGCCTAACTATAAACCCCTATCCAAGTAGATGGGTTGCAAACCAGCTCAAGGACAGAACTGACCTGGTCAGACATGCTGCAGCCATGTCAGACTGCAAACCAGGTACAACTGGCATCCCACAAGGCATGGTCCTGGGACCTCTCTTGTATGCTATATATGTCACATAGGTACAGGCCAACATGGAAGGACTCTGTCTGAACAGGTTCACAGAAGGCTACAAACTGCCCACCATATTGGACCCTCCAGCTGACACAAGCATCCTACAAAAGGCACACATAGAAACAGACAAGTGGTGCAACAGCCATGTCAACAAGCTAAATGCAGAATAGTGTATAGTCACCCCCTGTGGAAACACAGTACATGTCCAGAAATTACCACATAGGTGTTAACCCAATAAGTACATCAGGAGCAATAAGAGACCTGGGGACACAAGGTGATAGATATCCTGCATGTGACAACCATGTGTCTGTAGTGGTTACAGAAACATACCATATACCCACCTAATCATGAAGGTAAGCACAGCTAGGTCAGGGTAGGTCAATGTGCCTCTCCAGTCATCCATCAGCAGCCTCACAATTGCGTACAATGGCCCTTGAGGGATGTACCTTAGCAGACACCTGCATCAACTGGAAAGACCCCACAAATACCCCACCAGGAGGATCGCAGAGCTGTAACAGATGCCATGTGTCACCTGATTAAACAAACTGCAGCTCCACACAGTGCCATACCACCTGGCTGGAGGTGATCTGTGCCTGATGTATAAAGCCATGACCAAGCTGGTATCAATGGACATTTGGCACCATGTAAAATCTGAATGCTGGTGACCTATGCAGATGACAGGCCTGAACCCCAGCACAGACATAAACAGGACATTCTGTACCGATTGGTCCATAACCCAGAAGCTCACTCCACTTACAACTAAACTCCCAGTACAGGTTATCCAGGGAGTCCCTCATTGACTGTCATCCAGAGGAATCATGATGACTGGATGGGAGATGGTAGGTGTACCCTGGATATCACCTGTATGTCACGGGTAGACAGAGGCACAGCACACTAACCTTGACATATGTCATGGCAAACACCAGTAAATGTGTGTTGAAGGACAAACACTCTCTGACTAGCATTACAAATGGACTAGGGCACATGGCCATTGTTTGTCACTGTCCACACAAGTTGTGGAATACATTAACAATGTCGGACAATCATGTACTATGCTGTCCATATCTGAACAAAATGCAACATGGTCATATCTGCACAACTGGCCCTCAACCAGTCTGGTGTGCTCACTTTAAATATTACAAGCAGTGATAGGACTGAAACCGATGATACTGTCCACCACAGTGAAAGTACTGAACCAGTACACTATACGACAATACACTGTTTGGTCAGTAGGAAAGGATGCTGACAACTGTATGCAAACTATCCCATGGCAACCCTGCAGGCACAGCATAATGCCTGTTAGGTTCAGACACAAAGCAGTTGGGCAGTAAGAACACAACCTGACGTCCAACACTCAACTGTACATGTGAAATATAGATGAAGTCCACACACAAACACAAATGTGGTGGACCACAGATCCCAACATAAGGAAAGTTCACACTGGGCATGCTCGCACACTTAGATAAATGAGACGTGTCAGTCAAGAAGCCATAGAAACTGTGAACTGGGCATGCTCACACACTTAGGCCATGTCACAGTTCAGCAGTTGCACACACATATCTGGCATTTGTATGTGTTAATACAGGAAACTCCCACAATACTGAAATCTGCCCAGTGCACACAGTGAAATTACAACACAGACATAAGTAAAGTACTGGATCCCACTCATATGCAAACATCTTCCACAGTACACAAGTTGTTTATAGATATAGGGAAAGCTATGGCAATAAAGACTTGCATCTGACAGGTAAACATATGGCCGTAGAGTGCAATACTAGGCTGTTGTCCCTAGGGAATACAGAAGGCTATCCACAGTTTATTTGGCGTCTGCCTCCGCAGTACAGTAGGCCACTGTGCCTGTGCAAAGTTAATGCATAGATATGCTCTTCCCTGTACTTAGTAACAGATGTACATACCTCTTCATACATAATGATGTCAGCACACTATACATATGTCAGGAGCAGAAATGATACCCAGAAATTTGAATAGCGTGCTCAGCTACTGTGTCTCTCACAAGTATCATAATATAGTTAGGTAGGGGTTTGAATCCTGCAAGTGCTCAGTGTGACTGTGGTGGTGGGGTAGTGTGCGTGCAATTCCATGTGTAAGAGAAGTGTCCCTTTTGGCAACTAGTACAACACACCACGTACTGCATATTCCACTGTCTAAACACTGATGATGTCAGCACCCTATAAGTACAGCAGGAAAAAGCAAGCCTTCCAGTAATGCAAATTGTGCACTCTGCTACTGTGTCTCTTACAAGTGTCATAACATAGTTAGGTAGAGGAATGAATCCTGCAAGTGCTCAGTATGTGTGTGGGGGAGTAGTGTGTGTGCAATTCTATGTGTAAGAGAAATGTCCCTTTTGGCAACTAGTACAACACAACACATGCTGCATATTCCACTGTCTAAACACTGATGATGTCAGCACCCTATAAGTACAGCAGGAGAAAGCAAGCCTCCCAGTAATGCAAATAGCGCGCTCTGCTACTGTGTCTCTCACGTGTGTCATAACATAGTTAGGTAGAGGAATGAATCCTGCAAGTGCTCAGTATGTGTGTGGGGGAGTCGTGTGTGTGCAATTTATGTGTAAGAAAAATGCCCTTTTGGCAACTAGTACAACACAACACATGCTGCATATTCCACTGTGTAAACACTGATGATGTCAGCACCCTATAAGTACAGCAGGAGAAAACAAGCCTCCCAGTAATGCAAATAGCACACCCTGCTAGTGCATCTCGCACAAGTGTCATAACATAGTTAGATATGGAGCCAGGAATCAATAGTTTCCTTTCATTAAAACCAATCTTGGCTGATAGGTAATTTCATTACCATTTAAGATCAATGTACAGCATTCTTAATAGATAACAAACTCTAGTTAGTTTGTTTACAGTGTAGGTTTCATCCATACTTTAAATAGGGTTAAGCCAGGTCTAGTTTGACTTGAAATATAGGTTATTGTACCAGTATGGTTTGGATTGATAGGGCGAAGTAAACTTTGGGCTCCGTATCAACTTCTGATTTTTTGACTTTGGCATATTAGATCGAGGAGGAGAGTTGTTGTTTTAGACACAATATTGGTTAGGTGATATAGTATATTTGGTGCTAGTGTCTAATTAGCTCCCTCACCTCTGGGAAGTAATGCCGACAATATAGTTGCGAAACATGGAGTTCGTGACATTTGTGTTTATACACTGGCAATATGTAATTGTTCTTTAGTCCTCTAGTTTTTGAATATTAACTGTACATGAATTTTAGAGGTCAACAGTTAATTATTGAATGTTCTTTAAGTGGTTTTTGCTTGATCACTTAAAACTGTTAGGCAAATTATAAATGTCACCCTATGAGAAGCATCAAGTGTGTCAACATCTAAGCTTTAGAGTAAGCATAGCTGTGTTTATTATACAGTTGGGTAGGTTGACTAACTCTATTTTAGCATGGGATTTAGCACGCAGAATTGGAGCACAATAACTCCAGTTACTAGATTTTTATAGTATGTTAGCAGCTTGTAGGCTAAGAACTACTTGGCGCTAGTAGCCTAAAGTTCTGGACGCATTGCTCGTAAAGTATTATACTGTATATATACACAGATGAATAGATATATTGATCTGAGAAGCTAAGTTTACTCGCTCCTCAGTCAGGGTAAATGTTCAGAGTTGTTCCCACTAACATTGCAATGGGTCCAATATGTTATTTTAAAGTGATGATAAATGACTGTTATTGTTGATTATAAGCAATGTGTTTTTAACTAAGAATTTTTAATGACATTTCTGCTCTCAATTTATTTTGAATATAGTATTAGTTAATTCATAAATAATAGTTGCAATGAATTACGCATTGCCAGCAGTGATGTGCACTTATTTTTTATTATTTTTTTCTGCTATTTTACACTGGCAATTGAGTTTTAATTGGGTAAGCTTTTTGATAGGCTGTTATCTAGTTTAAAAAGTAAAACAGTTTGTGGCATTATTGTGATCTGATGAAGCGTGCATATACAGCACGTGAAAGCGCTTATCTTTTATACATTTTTTATTGAATTAAAGAACTTGGAACTTCTCGTGGTGTGTCCAGCGGTTTTTTCCAAAATTTCATAGTTAGATAGGGGTTTGAATCCTGCAAGTGCTCAGTGTGTGACTGTGTGGGGGGGAGTAGTGTGTGTGCAATTCTATTTGTAAGAGAAATGTCCCTTTTGGCAACTAGTACAACACAACACATGCTGCATATTCCAGTCTAAACACTGATGATGTCAGCACCCTATAAGTACAGCAGGAGAAAGCAAGCCTCCCAGTAATGTAAATAGCACACTCTGCTACTGCGTCGCTCACAAGTGTCATAACATAGTTAGGTAGGGGTTTGAATCCTGCAAGTGCTCAGTATGTGTGTGGGGGAGTAGTGTGTGTGCAATATATGTGTAAGAAATGTCCCTTTTGGCAACTAGTACAACACAACACATGCTGCATATTCCACTGTGTAAACACTGATGATGTCAGCACCCTATAAGTACAGCAGGAGAAAGCCAGCCTCCCAGTAATGCAAATAGCGTGCTCTGCTACTGCGTCTCTCACAAGTGTCATAACATAGTTACGTAGGGGTTTGAATCCTGCAAGTGCTCAGTGTGTGTGTATGAATGTGTGTGGAGGAGTAGTGTGTGTGCAATTCCACGTGTAAGAGAAATGTCCCTTTTGGCAACTAGTACAACACAACACATGCTGCATATTCCACTGTCTAAACACTGATGATGTCAGCATCCTATAAGTACAGCAGAAGGAAACAAGCTTCCCAGTAATGCAAACAGCACACTCTGCTACTGCATCGCTCACAAGTGTCATAACATAGTTAGGTAGGGGTTTGTAATCTACAAACGCCATGTGTGTTTTTGTCACACAGTTTGTCCATGTGTGTGGGGTGTTGTTCCCAATATTGCACGACAAACATTATATCAGTAATGTCAATGCACACAAGATGTATGTGTGTGCCACCTACACATATGTACCTGTAACCTTCAATAGTTCCCATGTCCGAAGCCTGCCTCATGTGAATACATGGAATTTGCATTAGACAACTGTATGACAGTGGTGTTCTGTGCAGGGGCTGCATGTGGTATGTGAACATACAGTGTGACCAGCGAGGGATACACGACTGGTCTGGAGCATATAGTCCACATGTTGGTAATGAACAGGTGCAGCATGTTTTCACCTCTTGTGGGAGTGGTAACAAGTTGTTCCATAGCAATGCAGGGAATGAATGCTAGGAACCCTTCAGCTAGGGTCTTGGAGCTAGAGTAATGCTCACACTCTATGTTTGGGTAGTTGCAGTCCACCCATATAAATGGTGTTTGTAGAAACCATCATATTCCCAGTGTTGTCAGGAAGGCCAGGTGTGTTGTCAAGCCGTATGGGCTGTGACTGTTTGGCACACAGGCTTTGTGAGCTATGTGTTGCACGTGCTCTGCTCTGGCATAACGTTTGCTTGTGTGTCTGCTTTGCAGGTGTCAGCTGCTCAGGCAGGATGCTATTCTGAACATCCAAGAATGTACCTGTGTGTTTCTGTGTTTGGATTGCGGTCGTGGCAGGTCTATGTGAGACTGGTACTGTATTCACTGTAGTATCCCACTCCACCTGACAGGGTATGCCAGTACTGAGTTAAGAGAGCTTAGCCCCCAGTTTGGCTATGTGGTTGCATCTCTCATATGTGTTGTAAGTGTATGGGAAGGGGAGAGGGTTGTCTGTGTACATGAGGCAGCTGTAACATTGCTACATAACTCACAGATTCACCAACTGGACCAGAGAGTAGATTGACAGGTGACCTTTGCACATGTTACCATAGCATTGTGAATCCCATACTAATTAACGACACATAGGGCCAATGGGGAACAAGGTACTCAAGGTGAGTATGTGAGGGTGTAGTGCTCCTGATTTGTTAGTTCTGGCATATATGAATGCTGTCTTGAGCAAATGCGAGGTAAGTCATATGCAATGTGTTACAGGCAACTTACATGCAAACAGGACAAACAGTGACGTTCTGTCAAGTGAGACATGGACATCAGTACAGTAAGCAATACAGATGTCATTAGGGATCCACAGAGGCACTGTAAATCTGCATTGCAGGTGGAATCAGTGTTTCAGGGACATAACAAGCAAACATGCATACAAACAAAGCTACAGTCAGCAGGCCTGTATGTAGACTATGCTACAACAAACAAGGTATACGACTTCCAGTAGGTAACAATGCATATATGCAGGCACTATAAGCCTGTACCCAGACATTCACAGGTCAGACGGGCTGAGTCCAGCCCCAAACCCCACAAGTGTACAGACCCTGTACCTTCGTAATGTTGAATAACTGTCCTGAAACCCAAGTGCTCATACCTGTAATAATACACATTTCGAATAACAGACACTGAGCCCTCACTCAGCAGTTCCAGACTTAGTATGATGTATGCTACATGTCCTGGCACCACAGTATCCTTGACGTGTATGGAGACTCTCCCTCCTGTCATAGTCAGTTCTGTGTTTTGGGGCTGTCATGCATGGTATGAGGTGTGACCTTGTAGTGCTAGTGTGCTCTTGTGAGTCTTGAACCTGTTGTGTATTACTGCACAGATATCAACATCCTCAAACATCCTCATTGCAGAGTCGAGTGTGGACAGCAAGCAATTCGCAGCTGACATGACCATCATTGAGTATCAATATGTACATTTTCGTATCCCCGGTGCTACCTATGTAGGTGGCCATCTCTTGACAGCCTCACCACCAGTATGCAAAGATGGGCAGACAGTACACTATGATAATTACTATGGGTGTACAAAACAATACAATGACATTCATACTGTAACTGCATCAGGCATGCTGGAATATACCCACAATGATATCATTACACTGTACTGTTGTCAAAATTATACTATTACTTCACTTCTATGTAGTCACCCTGTGCATCAGCACCATGTTAACCTGTTCCTGCACCGATGTTACAGATTGCAGGAGGTGGCACAGTTTCATCATATGCACAGAGTGAGTACTTGGTATGCCTGAGTCTGCCACTGATACAACCAATTCACATGTCTGTGTGTGTGTGTTAGTGAGGGATAGCAGTACAAGATGGGGGCAATGTTGATGCAGTGTGTGCGTGTATGCGGTAGCCCTAGGGGTTATCAATTTGCATGTGTGTATGCATGCACACAGTCCCAGCACATGGCTGCCATATACAGGTGTTTGTGGACAGCCACAGACTGTACCTGCCAGGTCATACAGATCACTGTCTGTGGCCATGGACACGGTACCTGTGCCTGGCAGGGGTGCTACGGACTGTATCAGGTACTAAGCCAGACTGGGTACTGTCATCAGAAGCAGGTGTTTGGTGACTGGAGACAGGTCCCTGTTGGGACTGTCCAGAGCCACGTGCACATGGTCTCCTGGGGCGGTCTGATGACAGCACAGACCCAGCATTGCTGGGGCTGCTGCTGGCACTATGGGAGCAGCCGCGGGCCTGTTGTCTTCCTCAACGGCTGCCAGCTGCTGCTGTTGCTGGCAGATGACCACGTCGACGCCTCAACCGTCCACCATTGCCCTGGCTCATGGACATGTAGTTGTGGAACAAATCTAATGTGTCCCCCCAATGTCTGTCAATGACCTCGGTGAAGTTATGGATGGCAGCCGCAACATCACGCATACTGTCATTCATAGCTGTGCGACATGCTCTCAGCTCCCTCATACCCTGTCTGGTGTACCGTTCCATACATGACTGTGCCTGCATTACAGCCCGAAACATAGCTGAGGTTGAAAGATCTCTGTGGGCACGTCTGACAGGGGTGGTATGCCCATGGATGCTCCCACGAGAACCCCTGGACATCTGCCTGTGTGGTACCATGTCAGGACCCTGGCCATGGCTGCTGTGTGGGGATGCATGTGCCACCAATACCACATTACCCTGGTCAATGCCCACTGTATCCTGTCCATCACCTAGAGACATTGGTGACAAAGGATATATTGGCAGGATGACTGTGCGCATTGATGGGGTCGACAGCTGTGTACTGCCAACTGGCTGACCAATGACGGACCCTGGCACACCTCCCTGTGCCATTACACAGGTATCATCATTATCACTATCCACAGAAGTTGATTCAGGTTCCCTGCTGCACAACACCAGAGCAGCACCAGAACCTGTGGGAGTAAGACAGGAAACACAGTTTACAATGTGTACACAATGTCACCACTGATACACACATGCACACAGGGCACATGCACACATGCACACAGGGCACATGTACACATGCACACATGCACACATGCACACTCCTCAGTATATGAGATATCAACACACAGACACAAACACACCTGCAATCAAACACATAGCACTACTGCTTCAGCCTATTATTAATATTAGTATCAAGAGTATTGAAGGTATTGTTATTACACACTCACCAGCATGGATAGGCTGCCTTGCTGTTACACCAGAGGGACCTGCAGAAATTAAACATTTATTGTCAGTGGGCACAACTGTGCCATTGATACTGTGAGTATGATACAGTTCAGTAGTGCAACAATTAGCTTCCACAGGTCTACTGCTGATATTGAGAACATCACTCTTGCACAATAACTACCAAGATTACAGCTACAAACCGAGGACACACGTCACACATGCATAAACTAACAGTGTACAGAACAGTCAACTATACACATGGCATGTTACCTGCATGCTCCGTGTCCTGCTGCTGGGTGGCTCCAGCCTTCATCATTACACATGTATGCTGCTGCTGTTGCTGTTGGGCTGGAGCCACAACACTTAGGAGTAGTCCCTCCAGTCTGGTGAGGGCGGGATGTCTAGCCACCCCACCACCTGTGGCAAGCTGCTGCCTGTGGATATCCGACGCATGCTGATGGACATTTCTAATTAAATCACTGCAGTGGGACTTGTAAACAATGTTATACTATATTCCAGGGGGACACTGTGATTTTAGATAATTATAAATACACATGTATTAACTTTCGTGGGGGTAATTGTTTAACTAAAATGGAAGTTTACATTGCCATTTGCAGGACATGTTCTGGGTTCTATATAGGGAAGACCCAAAGGAGTTTTAACAAGCGCATTTATTCTTATCTGTATAGTATTAAAAGAAAGGATGAGAAAAATGCGCTTTATAGACATATTAAGCAACATGGAGACAAGCATTATTTTAATTTTGGTATAGTTGACATTGTGCAAGTTGACCATAGAGGTTGTGACTTTAATAGTCTACTACTATACAAAGAATTATGGTGGCAAATTTATACAGACGCATCTGTTACTCCAGGTTTGAATGACACTATTTCAATCAAACCATTTTTGGCTTTAAAATAATATGTTCTTTAAAATAATATGTTTTTTAAAATGAAATGGTTCTTAAATGAAATTTTTTTTTAATATGAAATGTTTTTTTCACAATGAATTATGTATTTATTCAGTGTACGTTATTGATATTTATATATACGTAGTATGTTTATATTGATAATTGTTATTAAGTTGGTTTAGCATTATGTGTTGGTATTTCTTTAAATTTTTCTTGTTTATTTCAAATTGTTATGGCGCCAAAAATGTTATTTAAGGAACTGGTTACTAAGTTATGGCGTTCTGATGAATCTTGTATTTGCAACAAGTGAAAGCGCTTAACCAGTTCTGGCGTTTTGGCGATAATAAAACACTTTCGTTTATATTTGGTTTTATTTCGTGATTTGCTTTTTGCTGTCGATGATTTTATTGGGACTGTGGAAGTGTTGTATTGAGTGGAATTCCCAAGACACAGAGGAGTATTTTGCGCACAGTGGTTTCTGTTGTTGTTTTTGGTTCTTTGGTTGCTGCACTGTTCGCTGAGATAGTGTTCTTTGTCGTTCCTCATGGAGTCTGATCGGGAATCCTCTTGTAATTCACCATACAGCCCAGTTGAACTTGATTTGAAGTCGGTGAAAGCCGAAATAATTGAATTGAGGGGTGAGGTAACTAAGCTTACCACCCTACTCAATCATTTTAGTAGTGCCTTTTTAGACACTCGTACAGGATTTAATGGGCCAGATAATTGCCTTCGTTCTCCAGCGGCTATGCATAGTAGTAATAGCAAGAATTGTGCTTCCTATGTGGTTTGAGGGAACAACAATAGCGGCGAGGAGGACATAAGACTGTCTAACTTGTCCACTTATAGTACTGACATACCAAATGGACAAGCAACCAGTAAGGATTTTAACTTCTCTGACCGAAAAGGGATTAATATAGCCAACACTGTGAGTACTAATACTATGAATTTAAAGTCATTAGACATTTCCCCTGCTCCACTTGCAGGAACCCAATGTAGCAGCAGTAAATTAGGTACGCCTGAATTTACATTTGACTTTTCGTTTGGTGAAGGTGACGATGAAGCATGTAGGATAGGCACCAAACCAAAGAATGAAACCGCATTACACTTATGCTACTACTGTTAAAGGTGTTGAAAAAAGTAATGACTTTGTGGATAACATAACAACGAACAATACTGACATTGGGGAAATATTAAATGTAATAAAAATAAGATATCAAATATGGACCTTTTTAAAGCTTTTATTGACAAATATTGTTCTTTTGATAATACATATTGTGATGCGGCTGTGAGTAGGTCGCATGTATCGAAGGACAAGCACAAGGGTACTTTGAAAGATTTAATTTATGATTTGGGCAGGAAACTGTTCCAAATCAATAGTATTAAATTAGATAATGCTTATCTATCTAGGTGCATAGAATGTAAGGTAGTCCCGATGGGACTCAGATTTTTTAAACTCCCTATGGGTTTGGAGGTTACTGAGAATGTTATGTCAGAGTTTAATAACTTGTTTGATCAATGTGGTTTTAAATTTATGTCCTTATTAATGAAATTGAATGATGATAGACTGGTCCACTTAATTCTAGAAGTGGAAGAGTTGAATAAATCAATTAAGAATGATTTACTTTTTTCTCAATGGGATAATTTATATGCTAAGCAGTTTTCTAATGCTGAACACAATATATTAAAAGTGTATGATCGGAAGATGAAAAAACTACATAGGGACTTGGATCAATATAAAAGGGGTAAAGCCTACATGTGGGAAAATAATTTCAAAAAACATTCTTACAATACTAGGGCTGAGTATAATGTAGGGTTTGATGAAACTTATACAGAACAAAATCATGACACAGGTGAAAAATCTGATTTTTTTATATACAGAACACAGAGGGAGGGAGAGAAGGTGGACAAGGGGATACAAGAGAGATCAACAGTATCACCCATATCCTAGAGTTCAACGATAGCGCCTGTTCATGACGCCCCTTTAGAAGTAATTGGTGATACAGCTGAGGTTTTAGACTTAGATGAAGGTATTACACAGAAAGGGGTTACCTTTTCTTATAGGAACTTCAATATCTACAATTATACTAATTATAAACTTAATATTAGACATTTTGAATTATTGTCCAAGGGGACAAAATACATTCCTACAAATAAGTTCAATTTAGTGGACTGTATTTGTGAAATCAAAAGATACGTTAGAAAATTAAACTTAGCTATTTTGTTTAAGGACAAAAGAACTGGTGGTATTACACACCCCACTGAGATTTCGCACCTATTATTAAAAAGAAGAGCTTGTTTATACCCCCTATGCACCCTACTATTTCTATGTTTGATAAGATAGTGACTCGACAGATTTACCAGTTAGACAAGCAGATAGTTGGACATCAAGTCAGGTCTAACTTAACCGTGGAAGAACGTAAGGTGCTTCAGGAATTAAGGAGTGCTAGACATATTAGAATTATGAAACCTGACAAGGGAGGGGGTGCGGTTATCTTCGATAGTTTATTGTATTCCTGCAAGATACATGACTTGTATACTTCTGGGAATTATTCCATGATATCCATTAACGAAATTAATATAGGTTATAGGAAAATTGATATGTGTATCGAGGAGTATTTAATTGACAACAGGATTAATGATGATATTTACAAGTTTATTAAAGTTGATTACCCTGTTTTAGCTTCAATAGAGGGTATCCCTAAGATACACAAAAATATTGAAGAACCCCCTTTTAGACCGATTATTTCTGGAAGCAGGTCCAAGACCTTTCAGATTGGTAAGGTTATTGACATATATTTAAAACACATATATGGTAAAATTTCACATATCGCTAAAGATTATTGGGAGTTTTTAAAAAGTTATCCGGTTTATTTATCTAGTCCAGACTTGACATTTGTAACCATTGACATCATAGATCTATTTTCATGTATACCTAAGGTAGATGGTTTAAATGCCTTTGCTACCAGTATTAGAAAATATGCTGACATACAGTGGGATACAACATGCCTTCTTACTGACATGATGTCATTGGTACTCGACCACAATTACATCTTCTTTGAGGGAGAGTATTTTAGACAAACCAAAGGAGTAGCTATGGGAGAAGCTTGTGCTCCCATATATGCTAATTTGGTTATGCTCGAATGGGAAGAGAGGACTATATTTGATAGTCACTTTATGAAACATATCAAATACTACACTAGATACCTAGATGATATATATTTGATTTGGGATGGTGGAGACCACATGCTGGAACAATTTCTGGATTTTAATAAAAGTAGTAGTAATTATTTGAAATTTACATCTTCTAAAAGTATGAAGAGACTGGCTTACCTAGACACTTTTGTATTTAAATCTAGAATTTTTAGGAAAAGCACCTTCTCTAACAATTATTTGGAATACTCCAGCAATCACCCGAGGAGACAATTTATTAACATCTATAAAGGCCAACTCATTAGAGCTGTCAGGATGACATCTGGATATGAGGACATGTTGGATGAGGTTAATTTTATCACTTCACTATTTAAGGATAGAGGATATGATGAAAAAGTCATGGCCAATGTCAGTAAATATGTTGTAAATGAATGGGGGAAAAATACACGCCCCTATTGGGAGAAAAGTATAATTCTAGTTCAGTTATAGGTGTAGACAATTTGGCTGTTAAGATGATCGAGTCTAACAGTTTTGACAGAACCTGTATATTGGAATTCGGAATATATACCGGCAAGGTTAAAAAAATCTTGACCGACAATTGGCATATTATATCAGTCGATCAAGATATAGCCCCCATTTTAGGTTACAGTCCCAGATTTGTTTACAAAGTAGGTACTAATATTAAATCGATCTTGGAGAAGGGTTTTTCTACCAAGATGCCCACATTTAGGAGTACTGCCAAATGTGGGACTTGTAAACAATGTTATACTATATTCCAGGGGGACACTGTGATTTTAGATAATTATAAACACACGTGTATTAACTTTCGTGGGGGTAATTGTTTAACTAAAATGGCAGTTTACATTGCCATTTGCAGGACATGTTCTGGGTTCTATATAGGGAAGATCCAAAGGAGTTTTAACAAGCGCATTTATTCTCATCTGTATAGTATTAAAAGAAAGGATGAGAAAAATGCTCTGTATAGACATATTAAGCAACATGGAGACAAGCATTATTTTAATTTTGGTATAGTTGACATTGTGCAAGTTGACCATAGAGGTGGTGACTTTAATAGTCTACTACTATACAAAGAATTATGGTGGCAAATTTATACAGTCACATCTGTTACTCTAGGTTTGAATGACACAATTTCAATCAAACCATTTTTGGCTTTAAAATAATATGTTCTTTAAAATAATATGGGCAGGATTCATGAAGCCTCCGTGTAAGAGTTACAAGGCTTACACGGAGGCTGCAGTTGAACGGTCTGACGTCAGCATGTCATGCATATGCATGAGGGCATGCTGAATCACACCTAAGGCTTACACGGTCCGTGGAAGACAGTAGGGGGCGTGCCCGTAGGCCGAGCCCTGCAAACGGACACGCCCCCGGAAGAGTAAAAGTCCCGAAAGTAACCCCCCATAACAGAGCCCGTGTAAATGTGAATAAACACAACACAACACATGCCCCCACAGACTATGAACATAAAATGTAGAAATGAGCATCTTATCATTTTTTTTTTAAATTGTAAAGATGTTTGCCTGTGAGTGCGCTCATTTGCGCAGGTGTGCCCGTAGCTTAGCCACAGTTAGCAGTCAGTGGAAAAGCATATAAGAACTAAATATACAAAGTAAGCCAAGAAGCAATAGCGTAGTGGTAGAGACGTCGGCTAAAGAGTAGGCAGTCATGGTTCGAGCCCCCCAGCATCAATTTTTTTTTTAGTGAAATAAGCATGAAACAAGTCCCTGACATATATGTACACATATAAAATTAGATTTTATGTAAAATGTAATGAAATGGGCCATATATTTTGAAGAAATGTGAGATAATAAAAAAAAAAATGTCAGATGTGCCTGTAGCTGAGCTACAGTCTAACAAGTTGAGCACATCTGCCCGTAGGTGAGCAGTGGTTTAACAAGTGTAAAATGAGTGCCCGGGGTTGAGCAGCATTTTAACACACTGAAACTGTGTGCCCATAGCTGAGCTGAGCATAATATGCGTGCTGACAGCTAAACGATGCGTATACCAGCGTATCCAGTTTGCGCAGAGCTGCGCGCCGTGCCAACAAGCTAACTGACGGGCAACGTTGAGCAAGCTGTAACAAAACTGCCTTTACACAGACACACCTCCTAGCCTGTGTAGATAGTCATAAAATATAAAAAGTAGTGGCCAGATTCGAACCCAGCATACCATGCACCATAGTCAAGGTACTGAACCACTAAGCCATGACAGTTGCACTTAAAAATGCAGTAATAGCATATATATATAGGAATGAATAGAAAGAGGAGCATGACAAAGCAGGTTTTGTGAAGCTGATACAATTCCAAATTGGCCAATCACAGATAAGTGCGATAAAAATGGCATATATAAGCCCCATAGGCGGGAATACACAGCATAACCAATTGTAGAACCAATTTGTAGCCAGAATGTCAGGTGTAGGTGAGGGTAGTTGCTTTCAAGCACAGAGGTGGGGTGTTGAGTCCAAATATATGGTTTGGCTCCTTGTCCACAATCATGAGGCTCAACTCATACAGGGCCAGGTCCTGTGGGGAGCATATAGGGCTGAGGCATGGGACCGGTTGGCTCATGATCTCACCAGTGCCACAGGGATACCAAGGACTGGTGAGCAGGTCCGTCACCACCATGCGGACCTGAAGAGATGGAAGCAGGACTAACTTAACCATTGGATCCAGGAAGCCCGGCAAATGCCCAACGCCCCACTACTGAGTAAGTTACATCTAATTATTTATGTAAGAAATTAACCTAGCTGATATTATGGAGATGTATATTCCAATATTACTTTATTTATATTACAGCTGCAGGTGTCCGTTCTGCGAACCTTAGAGCCTATGGCGATAGGCTGGCACGGTTGCGCCACCAGGCAGGTCAGTAATCCTCTCCCTGTAACTGTAAATAAATATATAAGTATGACAGTTAGCAAAAGAGTGCAGTGTAGTCACTAAGTAATAAAATGTGCAAGTAACAGTGTAAGAGGGTTTGCAAGTATTGCTTGATTACAAATGTGTGATGCAGTCTGTAATCCAAACAGAAAAATGAAACAAGTCTGAAATAAAGTCTGAAATAAAGATGTCCCACCTGTAATATAATAGTACATAACCTGCAGCAGGCTGAAAAGTACAGCTGCAGAAGCTGAGTAAAACACATGTGTGAAATATATCCCTGTTGAAATACCGAAACATGAAAGAAGTGACACTGTTGGAAAGGATTGTTATAACTACAGGTAAAACATGTCAATAAAGCCTAGAATTAAATACCATCCTGAATTGTAAAAATAAAACAAGTGAGAGAGTGTGAGAAAGAGTTATGAATCCACCAATAAAGTAGTAATAACTCCTGAATAAAGTATACTGCAGTCAGTACAGAATGAAATGAATGTGACAAGCAGACCCAAACAGTAAAATGTCTTGAAAATGTTACCGCAGGTGGAATGTGTATCCCAAAATCTGGATATGTTGCTCTCAGTCTGCAATATGCAGATAGTATGGTTGTCTGAAATACCAAACATCCACAGTTGTCTATAGCTATATAAAGCAAATGTAGCAGGATGATGTAGCTGAATAGAGCCAGATATGAATGTGTATGAATAAAAATTAAAATGTATATTGATGTAGCAGTAACATTCCTATCACCAACTTGAAGTAGTTATCACATAGGAAACTGTAGGTAGAACAGTAGTGTGTATATATCTGCAGGTATTAGAAATGTACAGCATATGCATTGGTATTTAAAGTTGTTAATTAAATTTTCTTCACCCTATCCTATAACCACATATAATCCATTCCACGTGAAATTGGTGTGTGCAATCACAATTAACACCCCTGGACATTTGTCCTGTTGGTTCATACATATTTGCATGTACGTTGATGCATCTGCCCTGTTCATACATCCAAATCTGACGGCCTGTTGCCATCAATTAACCCTGCATGTTGTTGGACTGTGCATTGCTGTTCAAAATATGCATGTGTTATGCTTGCTGTTCAATGGTTTGAATATCTGGGTGTTTGGTTAATGGGAATACTAATGCATGCTGTTACAACTAATTGTGAATGGTATTGTACGTTACTAACCCAAACTGTCATGACATAATGCAAAACATAGGATGACAGGGAAGGCGGGTTCCAGCGGAACCACCTCTCCCTCCTCAGCTGGTGAGTGCACCTGGCAGTAGTGCCTGGGCTGGACCCTCCTCCGGTGGCCCTGTGCCACCTGCTGGTGGAAGCACTGCAGGGGATGGGGCTCGTCCCCCCTCTGCAAGTGTGGCCGGAGGAGAACAACCACTCACCCTCCGTAGTGTCCGGACTGTGGTGCGTAGGGAGATCTGGGAAGCTGTTCTTGGGCCCCTACACCAGCTTGAGGCACAGGTGGCACAACTAACGGGCGTGCCTGCTGCCCGGCCTACACAGCCCCCAGCACAGCCCTGTCCTGGGCCATGAAGGCACAGTGGCAACTGCCCATGGGTGGGGATATCAGTTCCACTGTTGCCATCTGTGGGCTCATGGGCTCTAGATATCCAAACATCCATCCCCGTCAATTGTGTAACCCCCCCACATGTGTCATACACCGCCCCTGTATGCGTCTTGTTTGTCTTATCTGTTAACCTACCCAACCTACCTCCCCAGCTATACCAACTTCCTGTACTTGACATACCACTCTCACCTGAAAAAAAAAAAAAAAGGCACTCTATACCCACAAAAAATTTATGCCCCATACATAGCTGCCCATTTCGCACACATGTCTGCTGGACATGGAAACTGTCAATTACAATTGGCTGTACAAGTATTATTGTTGTCCTCACACCTCTCTCAGGGGTGGAAGGTTTCAAATGTCACACCAAATTACAAACATATGCACAGCTGTTGCTGATGAAGAAATGGGCAGCTATGGGCCTTACCTACATCCCTCCTGAAAAACCTGAGCTTGTTTCCCTACTGTCTTACTCTCTTTGTGACCCCTTTTTCACCACTTTCCTGTCTCCCCATTTTCATTTCTTTCAAAGAAAATAGCGTGGGTGTGCGCAAGAGTAAGCACTTTTAAGCAGTTGTAAGCAGGTGTGTGCGGAGCTGAATGCCAGTGCGCATGCGTGAGCTCTGGCAAACCAGCGCTAACCCGGTTACAACTGCTTAAAAGTGCCTTAGTCACTCTGAATGACAAGTCCTGTAGTCTGATCAAAAGCAAAATAAAATCCCACTGTTAGTCCCGAACCCAGGACCTTGGAAACAGTAGTCTGCAGGACTTACCACTAAGCCATGACTGTCATATAAGAACATTGTGCTACAATAAATATATCATGTAATAGTAGGAATGAATGTAAAGAGAATATAGGATGTGTAGTACACAAAGCATGTCATGTATATTTACTGTCAAATGTAGTGGATTTCTAGAATAGTAGTGTGTGAACAGAAACAGCCATGCTAGTTGGTAGCTAGTAGGTAATACTGTCACTGTAGCACCTTGCAAGCCACACACATACTCACAGCAGGATAATCACTGCCCATACCCCACAACCTCTTACAGGAATACATCCAGACTAAGTAATAAAAAATGTGGAGCAAAGGGCCAAAAACAGGGACACATTCCAAATAATGCTACAACAAACTTAGACAGTTGAGAGAGTAACAGGTTCTGCATTTTGTTGGATGTTTGGAAGGGTATGAAGTCTGAAACTGAAATGTTTGTCACTATAGTCTGACTTGAGCTCACAGTGATTTGCCAGAAAAAGCTGTTTATGAGATATTGACCAAAATATGAGGCAAAAATGTGGACAACCTGCAAATATCTGTACACTTGAGAGGTCCGACACTGCCATATTTGAATAGTTAAGAGCCTAGACATAGCAACAGTGACTGAGTTACAGGGATGCCCCACAGACTCCCTGTGAAATGTACAAACAGTAGGCAGAAAGGTGTTACAACACATGCAATGGTAACTATGAAGTACTGAAAGTATGCACCACTTGCACAGCAGAAATAATGTAGTAATACATATGCTCATGCTATCCCACAGTCACAACTGCAGAATACCAGACAATTTAATGGGTGTACCCCACTGATATGTACCATTCCATGAGGCAGATAAAAGATGCACCTGAGAGTCTCTGGGACCTGCTCAGCAGCATACTCAAATACCCTAATAGATGTCAAGGCCCACACCGTGGCCAGACCACACTGCATGCAGTAACATCCTAGCAGATATAGCAAGCATTCCATGGTGTGAATGTACATGAAAATTAGGAAAGCCACAACAACACACTACAGTCAAGACACCTAGCAGGCATACAAGTAGTGAATGTAAAGGGCAAATATTGAAGCCATAGCAACAAAGTGCAAGAGCCACCGCTATATACCAGTTACACCACATGTCCCACAGGAAAGCATACACACCCACATTAACAGTAATAGTAGTCTTAGGTGTCAGTGTACATACACACTTAGTACAGGAAACTGGAGAAATGAATGGAGAAATGTTAATCTACAACACAGCCAGAAATATGAGAGAGATACTAACCTTTACACTCACAGAACAGTGTCCACAGCATACCAGCATGGTCCCTGCCCTTAAACTCTGAAAGGGCTACGCCTATCTCACATACGTTTTATAGCACTGTCCTGGAATCACAGTGAGAACTGCAATCAGTACACAACTGGCTGCATGCAATTAGCAAATGCTGGCTAACAATTGGTGCAGAGGCCATCACATGGACATATGCAGATACCTACAAAAGCATGCTGTACTCCCAGTCCACACATGCAATACTTTCATTGCACCCTGTGGAGGTAGTGAGAGACAGACAGAGAGAGAGATAGAGAGAGAAAAAAAAACATACACAAACAAAACCAGTCATCAAAACCCACTCAAAAGCTGACAACTGACAACTGGAGCAGCGAGACACCAAACCAAACGGCAACGCAAGCAGCTGTGACAAACACAGGTAATGTAAAGTAATACTTTAAAAATATACATACTGTGAACCCTCCGTATGTGTCATTAGTCTGTATCCATATGTATATGAAAATGTGCATAGGGCAGGGGACATACAGCAACTATCAGTGAAGGCTGTACATACATATGTATGGGAGGGCATCTATGTGCACATATCAATGTAGGTTGAATGTAGGTTGTAGTGCAATGTACAAAGTAGGTTTCACAGTTATGTATGTTTAGCAGTATGTTAGTGTGTGTATACAGTTTTGTAAACAAACATGTTGATATACCTATCTAGCATATGGATACGTATGTATGTCAATATATGTATGTATGTATATATATATATAATATGCATATATGTATACATACATAGAGAGGGATGTAGGAATACATAGACAGATGTAGATAGATATAATATGTAGAAACATATATATGTAATACACACATACAGATATAGATATATGTAGATACATATACATAGACAGACAGATCTGACTATCTACAGATATGACTGTATATGATGATCTCACACTCCCCCTGTCCCACCCCTCTGTCACTCTCACCCCCTCTCTGTCACCCCCCCCTTCATATCTATAGCAAATATATGTACATTGATATATATATATATATATATATATATATGTATATGTATACAGACATATATATATATATATATATATATATATATATGTATACAGACATATATATATATATATATATATATATATATATATATATATATATATATATACATATAGATATAGAGAGATTATATATATTCTGAGTGAGGCACATGTGTACAGATGTATTGCAACAGGTGCCTGGTGACAAAGGCATGGAGTGAACACCAGTGTCAAAACTGGAGTACCATACCCCATTTCAAATTGCCTACACCAGTAACCACCAGATATGTAATTGGCTGCTGACCACTGCATGTGTCAGGGGTGAACAGGGTCATAAATGTGTACAATAGACCCCCCCCCATGGATAGTCACAGTGGCACACTATTCCTGGAATACCTGCACATGGTATGTGTCAGCAGACATGGTGTGTCAGCTATGGACATGTAGGTCAGTGTACACCTCCACACCACACAATGGCTGCCACGGTATGTACCTCACATGACAGCTACAGATATGGAGAAGGACACAGTGACATGTACAACACTGTGACAATGCACTCAAACACATTACCAATGCACAGTGACTGACAACACCACAGAGTACACACATACTACCCACATAGAGGTTACCACTCCTGGATTTACATACTTAAGTCACACCCATGACAGATGTCGAACAACCATAGTAACACCTCACACCATCCACAACCTAAATGATTGCTGTGTGCCGTCTGTGACACTGCAGTAGAGAGCACATGGCGGAGGTACAGTTTCCTACCCACAGATAAGACATACCCTGCAATAAACCACACAGCATTAAGAAGCAAGACTCCCCATGAGTACATGTCACACATACCCCTGCTGAATGTTAGTCAGATAGGTAATATGCCATATGAGTCACCCTGTGTAACTGTTTGACAGGAGCAGGTACCATCACATCACATGTGTCACAATGGTCAGGGTAGCAGAACAGTATGCTGCTGTAGTCCCAGGGGCAATAGCATATTGTATTGTATTGTATTGTATTGTAATGTATTGTATTGTGTTGTATTGTATTGGTATGTAGAGGTGCCTCCTTCATGGAGTGGAACCACTGCTGCTGTATGCCAGTGTACAGGTACATATCCTGTAGTCAGGCTAGTGTTACATAGCACTTCTATATGTGTGTTTAGCTCCTCTTGGAGTTCATGTAGCATGCAACTGGGGATACCATCAGGTCCCATTTATGCTGAGTTTTCTGCTTTTCTGAGGGCGGCTCTCACCTGGACATCTGTGATGACAGGGAGGTTACAGTCAGCTGGGATAAGTATGTCTTAGTTTGGGGGAGAGGGAGGGGGGGAAACTTGCACTGAACCTGTCTGCCACAATGTTGCCAATATCTGTAGGTTCAGTGAATTATTTGTTGTTGTGTACTAACTATGAGCATATTGGAGGGTTTCTGACCAGGTTGCTAACATAACTGAAGAATGCCTTGTGCTTATCTGTAGTGTCCCCATTGATTTCCCTCTCAAAGTTGCCCATGGATGTTTGTATGAGAGAAAATAGCTCCTTACTAGTGCTGATCAGACATGCCTTCCCTTTATGGAATTATGCTCTGTCTTGCAGTAGCTTCCATCTTTTGTTATACAATCTGTCTATGGCTGGGGTCCACCAGACAGGATGCTTTCCCTTTGTGGAGAGTGTCTTGGTCTTATATGGAATTGCATGATCAATGCATTCTCGAAGATGTCCGTAGAAATCATTTGTGAAGGGGTCAGCATTGTGGGTTGTGTCTTCCACTGGCCCAGTGGGCTTAAAGGATACCATGTCAGTGTTACAAAGTGTAAAGTTTGCATTTGAAATGTTATTCACTGTAGTCGTTTGTGCTGGTGGTGGAGGTGGGATATGTATATCCAGGGCAATTAGTTTGTGGTCAGCTCACAGTAGTTGATGATGTACCCCATACAGTACCTCGATACAAACCCCCAGAGTGAGGAGGTGCTTTGGGCCTGAATCAGTGTTCTGACTGCTGGGGTTTGGTAGTATGTCGTATGGAGTGTGCCAGGTACTGCTGCACAGTTGTTGGCTGAGCACTGATACCTGGCCATTTACATGTGTATCCACCAATAGACAGATGCTATATATGTGAGATATGTTGTATCACAACAGTCGAGTAGCATGTGTAGTATGTGTGCCAAATTCTGTTGACATATTTTGCTGATATCATGTTATTTCCTTTTTCAGGACCATGGCTCACCAGCGCAATCCAGCGTACTCTGCAGCTGAGGATGAGGAAATACACCAGAGCCTAGTGCGGGATTATGCAATACTCTTTTCCTGCACCAGCCAGAATCAGCAGGAGAGGGCTGCACTGTGGCAAGACCTGGTCCGTCGGGTAAATGACATAGGCACGCATAATAGGACATATGAGCAGGTACGACATCACTGCAGTGATTTAATCAGAAATGTCTGTCAGCGTGCGTCGGATATCCACAGGCAACAGGTTGCCACAGGTGGTGGGGTGGCTACACATCCCCCACTCACCAGACTGGAGGGATTACTCATAAGTGTTGTGGCTCCAGCCCGCCAACAACAACAACAGCAGCAGACCTGCATTATGATGGAGGCTGGAGCCACACAGCAGCAAGACTACGAGCTTGCAGGTAATATGCCATATGTATAGTTGACTGTTGTGTACACTGGTAGTTAATGCATGTGTGAGGTGTGTCCTTGGTTTGTAGCTGTCATCATAGTATTTAATGTGCAAGTGTGATATTCTCAATATCAGCAGCTGACCTGTGAAAGGCAACTGTTGTACTACTGACCTGTATCATACTCAGTAACAATGGCACAGTTGTGCCCACTGACATTAATTTCCTCAGGTCCCTCCAGTGTAACAGCAATGCAGCCTATCCATGCTGGTGAGTGTGTATTAACAATACCTTTAATAGTCATGATAGTAATAGTAATATTAGGCTCACTTAGTAGTGCTCTGTGTATGCATGCAGGTGTGTCTGTGTGTTGATATCTCACATACTGAGTAGTGTGCAAGTGTGCAACTGTGTGCAAGTGTGCAACTGTGTGCAACTGTGTGCAAGTGTGCATGTGTGCATGTGTGCACCTGTGCATGTGTGCATGTCTGCACATGTGCACGTGTGCATGTGTGCATGTGTGCACATGTGCATGTATGCATGTGTGAACCTGTGCACGTGTGCATGTGTGCATGTGTGCACGTGTGCACCTGTGCATGTGTACATGTGTGCATGTGTGCACCTGTGTGCATGTGTGCACCTGTGCATGTGTGCATGTGTGCACGTGTTGTGCACGTGTGCATGTGTGCACCTGTGCATGTGTGCATGTGTGCATGTGTGCACCTGTGCATGTGTGCATGTGTGCATGTGTGCACCTGTGCATGTGTGCATGTGTGCATGTGTGCATGTGTGCATGTGTGAATGTGTGCACCTGTACATGTGTGCATGTGTGCACCTGTGCATGTGTGCATGTGTGCATCACTGGTAACATTGTGTAGACATTGTAAACTGTGTTTCCTGTTTCCCTCCCACAGGTTCTGGTGCTGCTCTGGTGTCATGCAGCAGGGAACCTGAATCAGGTGCCACGGGTACTGATAATGATGACATCTGTGTAATGGCACAGGAAGGTATGCCAGGGTCCGTCATTGGTCAGCCAATTGACAGTACACAGCTGTCAACCCCGTCAATGCGCACAGTCATCCTGCCAATACACCCTTTGTCACCAATGTCCCTAGGTGATGGACAGGATACAGTGGGCATTGACCAGGGTAATGTGGTATCTGTGGCACATGCTTCCCCACACAGCAGCCATGGGCATGGCCCTGAGATGGTACCACACAGACAGATGTCCAGGGTTTCTCATGGAAGCATCCGTGGGCGTACTGTCCCTGTCAGACATGCCCACAGAGGTCTTACAACCTCAGCTATGTTTCGGGCTGTCATGCAGGCACAGTCACATATGGAACGGTACACCAGACAGGGTCTGAGGGAGCTGACAGCATGTCGCACAGCCATGACTGACAGTATGCGTGACATTGCGGCTGCCAGCCGTAATTTCACCGATGTCATAGACAGACGTTGTGGGGACATATTAGATCGGTTCCACAACTACATGTCCATGAGCCAGGACAATGGTGGACAGTTGAGGCATTGATGTGGGCGTATGCCAGCAACATCAGCAGCTGGCAGTCATTGCGGATGACAACAGGGCTGCGGCTGCCCCATAGTGCCAGCAGCAGCCCCAGAAATGCTGGGTCTGTGCTGTTATCAGACCGCCCCAGGAGACCACGTGCACGTGGCTCTGGACAGGCCCGACAGGGATCTGTGTCCAGTCAATGAACACCTGCTTCTGATGACAGTACCCAGTCTGGATTGGTACCGGATACAGTCAGTAGCACCCCTGCAAGGCACAGGTACCGTGTCCGTAGCCAGAGACACTGATCTGTATGACCTGGCAGGTACAGTCTGTGGCTGTCCACAAACACCAGTATATGGAAGCCATGAGGTGGAACTGTGTGCATCCATACACACATGCGAATTGACAACACCTAGGGCTACCGCATACACACACACACACACACACACACACACACACACACACACACACACACACTGCATCAACATTGCCCCACCTTGTACTGCTGTCCCTCACCAACACACATACACATACATGACAATTGGTGGCATCAGTGGCAGACTCAGGCATACCAAGTTCACACCCTGTGCATATGATGAAACTGTGCCACCTCCTGCAATCTGTAACATCAGTGCAGGTACAGGTTAACATGTTGCTGATGCACAGGGTGACTACATAGACGTGTAGTAATAGTATCATGTTGTTAACAGTACTGTGTGTTGATATAATTGTGTGTATATCCCAGCATGCCTGATGCAGTAAGGGTATGATTGTCTTGTACTGTTGTCTACACCCATGGTAAGTACCATAGTGTATCATCTGCACATGTTGGCATACTGGTGGTAAGGATGTCAATAGAAGGCTACATACATAGGTAGCACAGGGGATAAGGTAATGAAAGTATTGATACGCAATGATGGACATGTAAACTGCAAGTGGCATGTTGCCCACACTGGACTCTGCAATACAGATGTTTAAGGATGTTGATATGTGTGCAGTACTACACGACTGGTACAGGACACACAGGAGCACCCTAGCACTGAAAGCTCACATCTCATAGCATGCTAGACAGCCCCAACACAGAAAACTAACTTTCACAGGAGGGAGAGTCCCCATAAATGTCAGGGATACTGTGGTGGCAGGACAGGTAGCATACATCCTACTAAGTTTGGAACCACTGAGTGAAGGCTCAGTGTCTGTTATTTGACATGTGTATTACTGCAGGTATGAGCACCTGGGTTTCCATCCGGTTATTGTACATCCTGAAGGTACATGGTCTGTACACTTGTGTGCGCTGAGACTGGACCCTGGCCATCTGACCTGTGTATTTCCATGTACATGTGTATAGTGCCTGCATATTTGCACTGTGACCTACTGGAAGTGGTACAGCTTGTTTGTTGTACAATGGACTACATGAAGCCCTGCTTACTGTAGCTTTGTTTGCATGCATGTTTGCTTGCAGTTACCCTGGAACACTGATCCCACCTGCAATGCAGATTTACAGAGCTTCTGTGGACTTCTAGTGACATCTGCATAGCTTACTCTATGTATGTCCATGTCTCACTTGACAGAACATCACTGTTTGTCCTGTTCACATGTACGTTGCCTGTGCCACATTGCATATGACTTTCCTGGCATTTGACCACATGTGCAGTCATATATGCCAGTGCTAACTAATCACAGGCACTACACCCTCACATATTCACCTTCTGTACCTTGTTTCCCATTGGCCCTTTGCGCTGTTAATCACCATGGCAATCACAATTCTATGGTAGTATGTGCAAAGGTCACTTGTCAGTCACCTCTATGGTACAGTTGTGGAATATGTGAGTCATGTGGCAATGTCACAGCTGCCACATGTACACAGTCAACCCTCTCCCCTACACAAGGACGTACAACACCTGTATGAGATGCAACCACATAGCCAAACTGGGGACTAAGCACTCTGAACCCAGTACTGGCATAACCTGTCAGGTGGCATGAAATACTACAGTGACTACAATACCAGTCTGATGTAGACCTACACTGACAGCAATCCAAACACATGAACACACTGGGGCATTTGTGGAGCCTCAGAATAGTATCCTGCCTGAGCAGCACACACCTCTGCAGCTGGCACACAGGCATACGTTAAGCCGGAGCACAGCACGTGTAACACATAGCACACAAATCCTGTGTGCCAAACAGTCACAGCCTGTTCAGCTAGACAACACACCTGCTACAGTTGTGTTAGGTACCTTTATTGTCTGGTACAGTGAGGTCCCGCTCACCAGGCTGGACGAGGTGAAGGTCACAGTGATATGCCCGTGGGGCACTATGGTCCACCACATAACACAAGCATACAGGTCAGTCAGAGGCATGGACACATATGACTCAGTCATTGTCCATGCCACTATGGCTGACCTGTGATGTACCTCCCTGGACTACATGATAGGGAACATAGAAGGGCTCTCTGAGCATGTGGCACAGGCTGGTATGACCCTGACCTTGGTTGGCATCATACCCTCACCAAGAATGCTGAAGTATTACTGAATGCTGATGAATTACTGTAGCTACAACACCCTAGCTGAAAGGTTCCTAGCATGTAGTCACTGCATTGCTATGGAACAACTTGTTACCACTCCCACAACAGGTGAAAACATGCAACACCTGTTCATCAACAACATGTAGACTATATGCCCCAGACCAGATGTGTATCCCTCACTGCTAGGATGATACCATATACAACTCACACTGTATATACACATACCACATGCAGCACCCGCACAGAAGACCACAGTCATGATGTTATCCAGTGCAAATACCATGTATTCACATGTGGCAGGCATCAGACATGGGAACTATTGAAGGTCACAGGTACATATGTGTATTTGGCAGACACATAGATCATCTGTGTCCATTGCCATTAATGGTTTAATCGATGTCATGCATTATTGTGAACAACAACCCACACACATGGGCATTCTGTGTGACAAAAACACACGTGGCATGTGTGGAATTCAAAGCCATAACTAACTGTGCTATGACAGTAGTGAGAGATGCAGTAGCAGAGCATGCTATTTGCATTACTGGGAGATTTGCCCTCTTCTGCTGTACTTGTAGGGTGCTGACATCATCTCTGTGTAGAGATTGGATCATGCAGCAGCTGGTGTGTTGTACTGGTTGCCAAAAGGGTCAGTTGTCTCACACATGTAATTGCACACACCCTACTTCCACCCCCCCACACTTGCAGGATTCAAACCCCTACCTAACTATGTTATGAAATGCAAGACAGATACATTAGCAGAGCATGCTATTTGCATTACTGGGAGGTTTCCCTTCTCCTGCTGTACTTATAGGGTGCTGACATCATCAGTGTTTAGAAAGGGGAATGTGCATCCTGTAGTGTGCTTTCCTAGTTGCCAAGAGGGACATTTCCCTCACACAGAATTGCATACACACTAACACCCCTCCACACACACTGAGCATTTGCAGGATTCAAACCCCTACCTCACTATGTTATGACACTCGAGACAGACGCATTAGCAGAGGGTGCTATTCGCATTACTGGGAGGTTGCCTTTCTCCTGCTTTACTTATAGGGTACTGACATCATCAGTGTTTAGAAAGAGGAATGTGCATCCTGTAGTGTGTTCTCCTAGTTGCCAAAAGGGACATTTCTTTCATACAGAATTGCACACACACTAACCCCCCTCCACACACACTGAGCATTTGCCGGATTCAAACCCCTACCTAACTATGTTATGACACTCGAGACGGATGCATTAGCAGAGCGCGCTATTCACATTATTGGGAGGTTTCCTTTCTCCTGCTGTACTTATAGGGTGCTGACATCATCAGTGTTTAGAAAGGGGAGTATGCATCCTGTAGTGTGTTCTCCTAGTTGCCAAAAGGGACATATCTCTCACACAGAATTGCACACACACCAGCCCCGCTCACCCACACACACACACACACACACACACACACACACACACACACACACACACACACACACACTGAGCATTTGCAGGATTCAAAGCCCTACCTAACTATATTATGACACTTGAGGGAGACGCATTAGCAGAGCGTACTATTGGAATTACTGGGCATCTGTTTTGCACCTGCAGTATTTATGGGGTGCTGACATCATTATTTATACAGAGGTATGTACATCTATTACTACCTGTCAGGTGGGGGATAAGCATATATATGCATTTGCAGCCACCTACTTCAGGGTCAGATATGCACATCAGCACTGGCAGGTTATGTTTTATACCATGCTTCATGACCACAGGGCCTGTAACACACAACACAACCAGTTCAGACCACTGCTCCCACATCCGGGACACACACTTTGCTTCCCTGGGAACAGTGCCAAGATATGAAGGTGTTCACATACACCATTCTAGTTGTTAACGTCAGGTACAGGTATATTGTGTGTGGGAACTACTCAGGCCTCTACAACATTACCCTACAGCCACTACAGTTTGTGAGTCCATGTGCTATGGCAGAACCACTCACCACAACCACAAGGGGGAATACATTTTGCACCTGACCATCTGCAACATGGGTACTCACTCTTCCACACCAGAGGTAGACCACCATTGTTGATATCTGACCATACCCACCTTTCCCTGGACATCCATATCCCATCCCCACCCCCAGGCAAGGTTGTCACTGCAAACAAAGTGTATTTATAAAAAGCAGACTTTGTACTTGTGAAGACTGGGGTGGAAGACTTCAAAGGACCCATGCTGGGGGAGTATACAGGCCACTCTGCATAATCCTTGACAATTGCATTCTATGAGCATGTGGAAGGTTTGCATTGATCATGCTATCCCAAATATACCCATGACTCCTCCACAACAGTACACCCTGTCAGGTATACACCAGCCATATATGAGCTGTCCAACAGATGGAGTGAGCTAATACATTGCAGAGCAGTAGCCCACAGAGGGAGGACATCTCTGAACAGTACTGGCATGACACTTCAATCCCTCTTAATCATCACGACAACGTGTTGCCAGTGAAATTGTCCAGACGCTGCAGATAAGGCTCCCCTCAGTCTGTTATTGACTCCCACTTACTGTTAGAGGTCCTCACCAACCTTCTTCCAGCACACACCAACAACATGGATGTGGCATAGCAAATTCAACCCCTGGGATCTCCACTGTGTCCCTGCTTGACAGAGGCACAGCACACTAGCCTCAAACGGTGCCTTATGTGACCTACTTTACAGTGGCACAGTAGCCTACTGTACTGGGGATGCAGATGCCAAGCACACTCTGGCTAAGCTTTCATTCCTTAGGGCAAACAGCCTAGCACTGACCTCTACAACCATATGTTTAATTGTCAGATGCACAATATTTGTTGCTGATAGGCTGTTTGCAGGTCTTTATTGCCATAGCATTCCCTGTTTCTATGAACAACTTGTGTATCTGTGGAAGATGTTTGAATATGAGGGGGATCCACTATATCACTTATGTCTCTGTAGTCATTTAACTGTGTGCACTGGGCAGATTGCTGTAATGTGGTTGGTTCCTGGAATGACACGTACAAATACCAGATATGTGTGGCCAACTGCTAAACTGAGATATGGCCTAAGTGTGTGAGCATGCCCAGTTCAGCCTTTCCATGGCATGTTGTCTGACATATGTCTCATTTATCAAAGTGTGCGAGCATGCCCAGTGTGAGCTTTCTATATGTTGAACTCTGCAGTCCACCACATATGTGGATGAGTGTGAACTTCAACAATATCTCACATTTATGGTTGTGTGTTGGGTGTCATGTTGTGTACCTACTGGCCAACTGCTTTGTGTCTGAACACAACAGGGAATATACTGTGCCTGCAGGGTTTGCATGGGATACTTTGCATACAGTTGTCAACATCCTTTCATACTGACTTAACACTGTAGTACCATATAGTGTACTGGTTCAGTACTTTCACTGTGGTGGACAGTATCCTGGGTTTTAGTCCCATCACTGCTTTAAATTTTCATAGTGAGCACAACAGACTGTTTAGGGGCCAGTTGTGCACATATGACCATGTTGCATTATGTTCAGATATGGACTACTTAAACCAGGCTTGTTCAACATTGGTAGTGTATTCCACAACATAGGTGGATATTGGCAAACACTAGCGATATGCCCTAGGCCATTTCTAATGCTAGTCAGAGAGTGTGTTTGTCCTTCAACACACATTGTAACTGGAGTTTGCCATGACATATGTCATGGTTAGTATACTGTGCCTCCGTGTGCCTGTGACATAACAGTGATACCCAGGGTAAACCTACCATCTCCCATCCACTCATCAAGATTCCTCTTGAGGAGAGTCAATGGGTGACTCTCTGGCTAACCTGTACTGGGAGTTTACTCAAGAGTGGGGGTGGCTTCTGTGTTATGGATCATTCAGTACAGCATGTCCTATGTATGTCAGTGCTGGGGTTCAGGTCTCTCATGTGCATAGCTCACTGCCATTCAGATTGTACAAGGTGCAGCATGTTCATTGATTCCAGCTTGGACATGGCTTTATACATCAGGCACAGCTTGCCTCTGGGCGGGCAGTATGGCAGTGTGTGGAGCTGCAGTTTGTTTAATCAGGCAACCATGGCATCTGTTCAAGCTCTTTGATACTCCTGGTGAGATACTTTTGGGGTCTTTCCAGTTGATGGAGGTGTCTGCTGAGGTACATCCCACAGGGGCCATTGTAGTCAATTGTGACACTGATGAAGGATGACTGCAGAGCCACAATGACCTCCCCTGATCTAGATCTCACTACCTTCATGATTAGGTGGGTATATGGTATGTTTCTGTAACCACTACAGCCACATGCTTGTCCAATGCAAGATATCTATCAACTTGTGTTCCCAGGTCTCTTATTACATCTTAAGTACTTAATGGGTTAACACCTAATTGGTGGGCACTTACTGAATATCCACAGGGGTTGACTATACACTTTTCTGCAATTAGCTTGCTGACATGGCTATGGCACCTGTTGTCTGTTTCTATGTGGCCCTTTTGTGGGATGCTTGTGTCAGCTGGAAGGTCAGATATGGTGGCCAGTTTGTAGTCCTCTGCAAACTTGTTGAGACACAGTCCTTTCATGTTGGCCTGTACCTATGGGACATATATACCAAACAAGGGAGGTCCTAGGACCAAGCCTTGTGGGATGCCAGTTGTATCTGGTTTGTAGTGTGACATGGCTGCAGCATTTCTGACCATGTCAGTTCTGTCCTTGGTCTGGTTTGCAACCCCTCTATTGACATAGGGGTTTATATTTAGGCTGGTGAGCTTATCTATAATGAACACGTGGGGTATTGTATGGAAGCCTTTTGCAAGGTCCAGCTAGGCTGTGTGGACCACATTCCCCTCATCAATGACCTTAATGACTGTTTCAAATGAGTCAAACATGTTTAAGGGGCAGGATCTGCACTTAAGAAAGCCACACTGGGTAGGGTCCAGTGTCAGTAGGTCCCCAATATCTTTATGTCCGAGGTACATGCTGATCCTTTCCAAAGCTTTGCAGACCAAGCTTGTCAGCATTCTGGGGTGGTAGTTTGCAGTATCCATTCAGGCAACACCTTTGTGGAGAAGGACTACTGTTGTTGTACACTGCTCTGCATTGAGCAGTAGTGTTATTTGGCATTCCATTCTTCTTGGAGTCCATGTTGGACTCAGCCCAGGACACCATCTCATACCATTGATGCTGTTTGTTTTGCTTTGTAGATGCTGGCTGTTACCTCAGCATCTGCAATGTCAGGGGGCCAGCACTCTGCTGGGATAGATATTTTGCATTTTTGGGGGGTGGGTTGCACTGCACCTGTCAGGTTGGATGTTGGCAATATGTGCGTGTGTTTGGTATGTTGTTTGTAATATTTGAGTGATTCAGAGCATATCTGTGAATTCCCAACAAGGTTCCTACCATTAGTTAAGAAAGCCTTGTGATTATCCTTAGTGTCCTGTACAATTTGTATCTTCATAGGTTCGTAGGTTGGTTCGTACTAGGCTATCCACCCTAGGGCATTTGTAAGCCTAGCCAGAGTGTGTGTGGCTTTTGCCACCCCTTGCTATGTGAATATTATGGCCATTTATGATTTACTTTACTGTGCCTCTGGATGTGACACAGTGAAGACCCCCAGTGTACATCTACTATCATCCATCCACTTGGCAAGATTCCTGTTGAAGAGAGTCAGTGAGGGGCTCTGCCTAACATGGAGTGGGATTCCATTCCAGGGTGTAGGGAGCCTCTGGGTTATGTATCTGTCCCTCCAGCACATCCTATTTCATTATGTGTTGAAGTTGACATCTCTCACTCTCACAGCTCCGATGGAACTGGGTTTTCTGGGATGGAGCATGTCCATTACTCCTGTGTTGGACATGGCCTTGTACAACAGGCATGCAATGCCTCTGTATAGGCAGTATGTGACTGCATACAGCTGGGGTGTCTACAGCCAGGCAGCATATGACAAATATTTGAGACCCTTTATCCTCTTGGTGAGGTACCTTTGAGGTCTTTCTAACTGCTGCAGGTGTTGGGTAAGGTACATCCCAAATGAGGCATTGTACTAGATTATGGGTCTGATAAGAGAACAGTATAGGGGCACAATGACCTCTGTTGACATAGATGTGAATCCTTTCATGATACAGTGTCCAATATAGACAGACTTCCTAGCCACGTTGGCAATGTGAGTGTCACATGACAGGTTACTGTCCACTTGTGTCCCTAGGTCCCTGATTACTCCTTCCATACATAATGGATTACCACCTATGTGGTAATTTGTGAGTACCTTGTTTGGTATTTGGTGAGACATTCATACTGTCCAGTGTCTTCAGGATGGCTGAGTGGGGTTCCTGTGTGTGAGAGTGTAGTCTGTAGCATGCTACAGACTGTACAGCAGTTTTGCCTACGGTTAGTTGCACATGGGTGGTCTCCGATGCTTCGTGCAACGTCAGTTACCTGGACGTGTGGGTGTCTGTGCTGAATATGGATACTCCCCCTCCTTTTATGTTTTGGTCCAGGTTTTGGGGCCATAATGCATGATATGAGGTATAACCTGGTAGTGCTGGTGTGCTGTCAGGAGCCTTGCTGCAGGTTTCTGTCACTGCACGGACATCGATGTTCTCCATACTGGGGAGGGCCTCAGGAGCATGCATGTTGAGGTTTGCATGTCTGGCATTGGGCAGCATTACCCTTATGTTTCTTTCCACTTATGTTTTCTAGGGAGGTGGGTTAGTCTTTTCAGCCTTGCCTACAAACGGCTCTATGGAGGTGGCAAGAGCCTTATCCAATATCCAGATGCCCAGGGGTAACAGGTGCAAGCCATCCCTGGCACAGCAGTGTGGCTTGTCAAACATGACATCCCAAGCAGACAGACACTGGATCCCCTTGGAATGACACCAGTAATTGTGCCACTTGTTAAAGCTGATCATTCTGTCTTTGCACTGTGGCATCATTCTTGGTGAGGGTAGGATGCTGCACACGGTCAGTGTCATACCGGCCTGGACTACATAATCGGAGAGCTCATCTATGTCTCTTTTCATGTAGTCTGGGGAGGTACATCTCAGGTCATTCACACCAGCATGGACAATGACTGCATCATATTTATACTTGCTTTGGGGTGACCTGCGTACTTGTGTTATGTGGCGTATTGTAGCAGCCTACAGGCAGCTTACTGTACCCTTTCCCTTGTTCAGTCTGGTGAGCGGGACAGCAGTGTGTCTGACTATGGAGTCACCTATTACAACTGTATCAGGCATGTTGTTTCTCCTTCTGGCCTGTGACTGTTTGGCACACAAGCTTTGTGTACTATGTGTTGCATGTGCTATGTTTGGAGGTAGTGGTTGCTTGGGTGTCTGCTTTGGAGGCCTCTAATAGGTTCATAGGTTCATAGGTTTATACTAGGCTATCTGCCCTAAGGCATTTAAAAGCCTAGCCCAAAGTTATGTGGCTTACGCCACCCCTTATGTTAGAAATAATGTGCCCATTAGTTTGTTGTGCCACTGTCCAGCAGTGACACAGAGATGATTCCCGGGGTAAACCTACGATCTCCCATCCACCGGTCAAGATTTCTCTTGAACAGAGCCAGCGAGGTGCTCTGCCTCACATGGACCGGGATTTTATTCCACAGCATGGGGAGTCTCTGGGTGATAAATCTATCCCTCCAGCACGTCCTATTTATATCCGTGCTAAGGTTCAAGTCACTTGCTCTAGTGGTTCTGGTGGATTTGGATTTTTTGAGGTGGAGCATGTCCATTAATTCCGGGTTGGTCATGGCCTTGTATGTCAGGCACAGGTCACCTCTGAGCAGACGGTATGCAACTGAATAGAGTTGGAGTTTCTTCAGTCTGGCAGTATATGACAGGTTTTGGAGTCCCATTATCCTTTTGGTGAGGAACTTTTGGGGTCTCTCCAATTGCTGCAGGTGCCGGGTGAGATACATCCCGAACGGGACATTGTACTCAATCATTGGTCTGATAAGTGAAGAGTACAGGGAACAATGACCTCACTTGATCTGGATGTGAATCCCTTCATGATCAGATAGGCAATGTAGAAGGTCTTTCGAACCACTTTAGCAACGTGAGTGTCAAACGAGAGGCCACTGTCAACCTGGGTACCCAGGTCCCTGATAACCTCTTCTGTGCTTAGTGGGTTGCCATTTATATGGTAGTTTGGGGTTACCTTGTTTTTCCCGAAGGGTATGACTATACACTTTTTTGCGTTTAACTTCAGGCCATGGCTCTGGCACCAGCTATCAGTTTCCGTGAGACCCCTCTGAAGGATGTCTGTGTCCGATGTACTATCCACTATGGCACCCAGTTTGCAGTCATCCGCAAACGTTGTCAGCCATAGTCCTCCTATGTTTGCCTGTACTTCTGAGAAGTAGATGCCGAACAATAGGGGGCCAAGGACTGAGCCCTGTGGGACACCACTTGTAACCGGCTTGGAGTCTGACATGGCTCCAGCAACTCTAACCCTGTGGGTTCTGTCCTTTAGCCAGTTTGCAACCCATCTTGTGACATATGGGTTTACATTTAAGCTGGTAAGTTTCGCTATGATACCCGAGTGGGGTATTGTGTCGAAAGCTTTTGCAAGGTCAAGGTAGGCTGTATGGACTGCCTTTCCTTCATCAATGGCCTTCGTAACTGTTTTGAAGAAGTCAACCAAGTTCAAAAGGCAAGATCTGCCCTTGACAAAGCCAAACTGGGTTGGGTCCAAGGTCTGCAAGTCCCCTATGTCCTTGTTTATGAGTTCCATTATGATCCTCTCCATAGCTTTGCAGACCAGGCTTGTTAAGCTTATGGGGCGGTAATTACCAGGGTCCGTAGAGGCACTGCCTTTGTGGAGTGGGACCACAGTTGCCGTACGCCACTCCTTGGGCACATGTCCTGTGGTAAGGCTAAGATTAAACAGCTGCCTTATGTGCGGGTTTAGTTCTTCATTGAGTTCATGTAGCACACAGCTGGGGATACCATCCGGTCCCATTGATGCTGTGTTTGTAATTAGGGCCTCCAGGAATGTTTTTCTGTGTTTATGTCTTTGGTTGCAGTTGGGATAGGTCTATGTGAGACTGGGTTTGTGGTGTGTGTGGTTACCTTCTCCTCCTGTCTAGTTTTGACAGTACTGAGTTGAGAGAGCTCAGCCTCCAGTTTGGATAAATGGTTGCATCTCTCACATATATTTGTATTTCTTGGGGGGAGGTGAGGGTTGTCTGTGTACATGGGGCAGGTGTAACATTGCCTCAAGATTCACAGATTCAACTTGTTGTAGCTGGCCTTAGTGGATAGTATGAGTGGACATATTTTATTGCCATACTACTGATTAGTGATTACTTCCCTTTTTATGTCTGCTCTATCATGTAGTAGCTTCCTCATTCTCTTGCATGGTTTGGTAATGGCTGGAGTCCACCATGCCAGATGCCTGCGTGTATGGCATTGTGTCTTGGTTTTATTTGGGATTGCATAATCCATGCATTCCTGGCAGTGTTCATGGAATGCCTGTATAACAGGTTCCGAGGTGTGGCCCAGATTTTGCACCTGCACAGGGCCTTTAATGGATTCCACATCAGTTTGGAGGAGTGTAACCTTTGCTTTACACATGTTTTTCACTGTGGTTTTCTGGCCAGGGACTGTGGTCAGGATGTGTATATCCGGAGTGATTACTCTATGGTCTGGTCTTACCAGTGAGGGATACACTTCTCATCTTGCCATCCAGTACCCATGTTGCTGATTATCACATCCAGAATGCTTACCCCTCTTGTGGGAGTGGTACGTTGTTCCTGGGCATTTTGGTTTATGGATTCTAGGCACTTTTGTTCTACAGTGTTGGAGCTAGAATAATGCTCCCAATCTATGTTTGAGTATTTTCAGTCACCCAATATAATGTGGTTTGGAGGGCTTGATATATTCATGTATTCCAACATAGGCCAAGTGCAGTTCCTGGTGTTAGGACAGTAGTCTGTAGCAGGCTATAAACTTGGAGGCAGTTTTAGCCACTGTTACTTGACCATGGCTAGTCCATGCTGCTTCCTGTTGTGGTACCAACATGGGGGTGTGGTTATCCTTGACAATTATTGCTAGTCACCCTCCTTTTGTAGCTTGTTCCATGTTTTGAGGCTGTACAGCACAGTATGAGGTGTAACCTGGTAGTGTTAGGGTGCTGTTGTGAGCCTTGACCCAGTTTTCTGTTACAGGACATATATCAACATTCTCCATACTGGGGGAGTTTAGACTGCATGCATCCTGCTGTTTAGACTTCTGGCATTGGGTGGCATTACATCTAGGTTCTTATTCCTTGTGATACCTATGGAGGTGGGTTTGTGTTTTGAGCCTTACCTATTCAAGGCACACTGTGGGTAACAACAGCCTTTGCCAGTATCCATATGGCCAGGACTGATAGGTGCACACCACCCCTAGCAGGTGGAGCATCATGTCATGCTCAGCATGTCATCCCAGGCTGGCACACATTGGATCCCCTTTGACTAACAGCAATACTTCAGCCAATTATTGCAATTGATCATCTCATCATCATATTGTGGCATCATGCTTGGTGAGGGTAGGATGTTAGGCAGGGTCGTCAAGTTTGCATATACTACATGGTGTTACATTCCTTAACACATGGCATTCATGCCTCAGGTGGTGCTGCAGGGCTGCCTTTGCCAGATGCACATACTACACTCCCTGTACATGTTTGAGAGCAGGTTATGTCATTTTAGGCATCCCTGTTATTATATGAGTGAGTCAGAGAGGGGTATCATTCCCAGGGTTCCTACTGAGCCAGTGTATGTGCTATGTGTTGCCTCTTTGCCAAGGCCAGAGCATACTGGGCATGCCTCCTTCTGCCTACTGGGGCAGGCTGAGGTTGTTCCTCCTCCGAGTCACGCTCTGCCTGTGATGGCCTTGGCAATGGTGGGGGGCTGTTTGGCCCGGCCCTATGCTGGTCCTGCTGCAGCTGTTTTCGCAAGATCATATTATGTAGCATAGCACATACCATGACAATTTGGGTACATGTAGTTGGTGAGTACTGCAAGGCTCCACCAGATGTGTCCAGACACCGGAACCGTGACTTGAGCAGCCCAAACACACACTCTATTACATTACGTGTTTGTGCGTGTGCCTCATTATGGCGTTCCTGTTCAGGTCTGTGTGCGTTTCTGATGTGTGTCATCAGCCACGGCTCCAGTGCATAACCTGCATCCCCCACTAGGTGTCCATGTGGGATGTCCCCATTGGCAAATGTCTGGTACAGCTGCGTCAAATGCCAGATATGGGAATCATGGTAGCTCCCAGGGCAGCCAGCACACACATTCATTATTATGCCCTGGGCATCACACACGACCTGGCAGTTGATGGAGGGGAAGCCCTTGCGGTTAATGTAGGCCCTACCCCGCTCACCGGCTGGTGCTTTGATGCATATGTGCGTGCAGTCTATTGCACCCACTACCTCAGGGTATTCCGCTATTTGCTGGAAGAGACACATATTGCTGGCCAATATCTCACGGGCATTGGGGAAATATACATGATCACCGACATGTGCTGACATGGCATCCAGGAACTGGTGCAGTACCCTGGAGGCTGATGCCTGTGATATCCCCATCATATCACCAGTTGGTCTCTGGAAGTTAACTGTTGCTAGTATTCTTAGGCCAACACATACCTTGGCTTCCACTGGGATGGGTTCCCCTCTGTTGGTTCTGTGTGTGAGGCGTGGCCTGCACAGCTCGACAATTTGCTGCAGGAGGTCTCTGTCCACTCTATAGCGCTCCACTATTTCCAGCTCATGTAACCCGTGGTAGGTGACCCTGGGCCTGTACACTCTTCTCCGTCTCCTCACTGTGGGTTGTCTGGCACCTTTTGCATTGTCACCACCCTCAGCAAGTAGCTTATGTCTCCTTATGACAGCTATGGCAGCCCCTAGCATTTCTGCTCTGAGTTCAGCTTTTTCAGTTTTCACTTCTAATAGCTTACTCCTGTCTTGCAGTGTCTCTTGAGAGAAGCATCCTGCACTGCTGTTTGCAGAGTTTTAAGTGCTTGGCTAGGCTACTATTCTGCCTGTGTAATTGCCTGCTTCTAATTGTTTTCACCTGCTAGCTCCAGCAGTATTCCCTGCTAGCTTCCTACTAATTCTGTTGCTTCCTGTTTCCTTTCTGTTTCCTCAGGGGGGAGCAACGCGCATACCAGCAGAAACACGCTCACAGTGGCTTACACGTGCGCACACATGCTTACACAGTTCAGAATCTTGTTATTCGGGTTAAAACGCGTGCACACCAGCGCAAACAGTCTTACAAGTCTGCCAACAGGCTCCCACATGCTCAGTCTGCCTTATACGCGTGCACACTGCCCTACTCGTGCCTCATGGCACGCGCACGCGTGCATGCATGCCCAGCAAGAAACTTTGGTGTAAGCAACAGTGTACACCTTCCATTTCTTGACTTTCCCATCCTTATCTTGTGGCACTCCTCTTTCCATGATATGTGTCTGACATCTGTCATGTAACACTGACCTCCAATGAACTGCATTTCTTTCTGCCATTCCCCGCTGTGATGTCACCTATCTCCTACTCTATTCCTCCCCCTTATGTATCTCTTACACTACTCAGAATGTGCTCATTTGCTATGTGACAGTGGAATTCAGTATCCTAACACTAATTTACATCAGATTGCCTACTAATGCTTAGTTACATGTCTTAGACTCAGCTTCCCCCCTTAGCAACCACTAAACGGTGGCCATGTTGTTTTTGGTCTGCTGGTCCCTGCATTGTAAATCCATGTATTGCATAAAACCCACATTTGTGGGTTTATAACCTTCATTTGTATGTTTTATATAGCACAGCCCATTTGCGCGGGGCTGGGCTGCGTTTAAACATCGGCGATCGTCAAAAAAAAATATTTATTTCTCATATTTGCATCGGGGTACCTTGCCAATGGCCACATATTTGGCCATTGGCATGCTGCCTGACACATATGCACCCTTTATTTGGAGCTGACATGGCTCCATTGTGTTTTTTTGCAGAAACATACTCAGTTGTCAACTGAGTACATTTCTGCAGCTAAAACGGCTCTTACATGGGCTGCTTTGAGCTTCCTGGATCGCTAATCTACCTCATTTGCATGCCTTTCGGCTGCAAATGAGGTGATTAGCATATCCATGCCCACTCCGTCTAAGAGACGTTTTAGCTGGTCTCTTACATGGAATTTCGGGCTGTTCCTGGATCGCGAGGGCTGCATGGAGTCTTACACTACTCTTAGACTCCATGCAAGCCTTCGTGAATCCTGCCCTATGTTTTTTAAAATGAAATGGTTCTTAAATGAAATGTTTTTTTTTTAATATGAAATTTTTTTTTGCAATGAATTACATATTTATTCAGTGTAGGTTATTGATATTTATATATACGTAGTATGTTTATACTGATAATTGTTATTAAGTTGGTTTAACATTATGTGTTGGTATTTCTTTAAATTTTTCTTGTTTATTTCAAATTGTTATGGCGCCAGAAATGTTATTTAAGGAACTGGTTACTAAGTTATGGTGTTCTGATGAAGCTTGTATTTGCAACAAGTGAAAGCGCTTAACCAGTTCTGGCGTTTTGGCTATAATAAAACACTTTCGTTTATATTTGGTTTTATTTCGTGATTTGCTTTTTGCTGTTGACAATTTTATTGGGACTGTAGAAGTGTTGTATTGAGTGGAATTCCCAAGACACAGAGGAGTATTTTGTGCACAGTGGTTTATGTTCTTGTTTTTGGTTCTTTGGTTGATGCACTGTTCGCTGAGATAGTGTTCACAGTCACATACAGGGTAACACAGCACAACATATGGCAATGTAGTATGTGTTGATCGCAATACCTCACACATCTGTCTCTGGGCTCACACCAAGGACACACACTACCATGACAGACAGACAGTCATGGTGAGCAATCACACCAGTACATAACATGCACCCAGTCACTAGCACACTCATTCCACCTCACATATTTGGTTTGCAATGGGTTCATGGGTGTGCATTGTGTCTTACGTAGGTAGTATGCTATTGGCCCTGGGCCTACAGCAGCATACTGTTGTGCTATCCTGCCCCTTGTGACACATGTGATATGATCGTACCTGCTCCTGTCAAACAGTTACACAGGGTGACTCATATGGCATATTACCTATCTGCATAAGATTCAGCAGGGGTATGTCTGACATCTACTCATGGGGAGCCTTGCTTCTTAATTCTGTGTGGTTTACTCCAGGGTATGACGTATCTGTGGGTAGGGACCTGTACCTCCACCATGTGCTCTATACTGCGGTGACAAGGACGACAGACATAGGTAATTTGGGTTGTGGATGTTGGAGGTGTTACCATGGTTGATGGACAACTGTCATGGGTGTGACCTAACTATGTATATCCAGCAGTAGTAACCTCTATGTAGGTAGTCTGGGTGCGCTCTGTGGTCTTGTTAGTCACTCTGCATAGGTAATGTGTTTGAGTGCATTGACACAGTTACTTACGTATGTCTGTGTCCTTCTCCATATCTGTAGCTGTCATGGGAGGTACATACCATGTAGGACATTGTGGGGTGTAGAGGGGTACAGTGACCTACATGTCCATAGCTGACACACCATGTCTGCTGACACATTCCATATACAGGTATTACAGGACTAGTGTGCCACTGTGTATATCAATGGGGAGCCTATTGTACACTTGTTGCCCCTGTTCCCCCCTGACACATGCAGTGGTGGGCAGGCATACACATATGTGGTGGTTACTGGTGTCAGTGTTTTGGAATGGGGTATGGTACTCCAGTATCCACACTGGTGTTCACTCCATTCCTTTGTCACCAGGCACCTGTTGCAATACATCTGCACACATGTGCCTCACTCAGTATATATATATATATATATATATATATATATATATATATATATATATATATATATATATATATATATATATATATATATATATATATATATATATATATATGTTTGTATATACATATATATATAATATGTATATATAGATATAGATATAGATATAGATATATACATATAGATGTGGGGAGAGAGGGGGAGAGAGAGAGAGAGAGAGAGACAGAGGGAGAGAGAGAGTGAGAGGGGGTGGGACAGAGAGAGAGATAGTCATATACAGACATATCTGTTGTTAGTCAGATCTGTCTGTATATGTATATGTATCTACATATATATATATATGTATGTGTGTATTACATATATCACTACGTACATATTCTATCAATCTCGATGTCTGTGCAGTAAGTGAAACCTGGTTCAAGGCTCCTGAGAGCACACCAGCGGTACCAGGCTATACCTCGTATCATGCTTTTTGGCCCCAAAACTCGGGCCAAAACAAAAAGGGAGGGGGAGTGTCCATATTCATCAAGGACACCCACACCTCCAGGTTAATGGCAACACATGAAGCATCAGAGACCATCCAGGTGCAAATAACCGTAGGCAAAACTGCTATACAACTGGTAGCATGTTACAGACCACCCTCCCAATCTCAGGAACCCCAGTCAGCCTTCCTGAAGACATTGGAGGATATGAATGTCCTACCAAACACCATCATATTGGGAGACTTCAACTACCCTAACATACACTGGGTGCATTATTCTAGCCCAAACACCCTAGCCCAAAGGTTCCCAGAATTCATTAATTCAAATGCAATGGAACAGCTATTCACCTCTCCCACAAGGGGAGATAATATACTAGACCTGATCATCACAAACATGGGGACAATGTGCTACACACTGGAAGTATACCCCTCACTAGTCACATCTGACCACAAACTAATCACCCTGGATATACATATCCCACCTCCACCCACAACACAAAAGCTGACTTTACACTTCTTAAAACTGAGTTGGTATCCTTTAAGCCCACTGGGCCAGTGGAAACCACATCCCACAATGCAGACTCCCTCACAAATGCTTTCTACGGACATCTCCAAGAATGCATGGATCATGCAATCCCAAATAAAACCAAGACCCTCTCCACCAAGGGCAGGCGTCCTGTCTAGTGGACCCCAGCCATGAACAAATTCTATAACAAAAGAAGGAAGCTACTGCACAACAGAGCAGAATCCCATAAAGATAAGGCATCTCTGATCAGCACTACTAGAAAGCTACGTTCTCTCATACAAACATGCAAGGCCAACTTTGAGAGGGAAATCGCTATGGACACCACAGATAACCACAAGGCCTTCTTCTGCTATGTTAGACACCTGGGTGGAAACCCTCAGATATGTTCAGAGTTAGTTCACAGTGACAAAAACTACACTGAACACACAGATATTGCCAACATTCTGGCAGACAGGTTCAGTGCAAATTTCTCCCCTCCCTCACCCCCAAAAGAGGAATTACTTATCCCAGCTGAATATAACCTCCCTGTCATCTCAGATGTCCAGCTGGGAACTGACCTCAGCAAAGCTATAAACACAGCATCAATGGGACCCGATGGTATCCCGGGTTGCGTGCTATGTGAACTCCAAGAGGAGCTAAACCCGCACATAAAATGCTATTTAACCATAGCCTTACTACAGCATATGTACCTGGACACTGGCATACAGCAACAGTAGTCCCACTCCACAAGGGAGGCACCTCTACAGACCCTGGTAACTACCGCCCCATAAGCTTAACCAGCCTGGTCTGCAAAGCTATGGAAAGACTCATTATGGAACTCATACACAGAGACATTGGGGACTTACAAACACTTGATCCCACCCAGTTCAGCTTTGTAAAGGGCAGATCCTGCCTTTTGAACCTGGTTGACCTTTTCAAAACAGTCACTAGAGCCATTGATTAGGGCACAGCAGTCCATACAGCCTACCTGGACTTGGCTAAAGCTTTCGACACAATACCCCACTCTGGCATCATAGACAAGCTCAACAGCTTAAATGTAAATCCATATGTCACAAGATGGGTTGCAAACCAGCTAAAGGATAGAAACCATAAAGTCAAAATCACTGGTGCCATGTCAGATTCAGAGACAGTCACAAGTGGTGTCCCACAGGGCTCTGTCCTGGGACCCCTCATGTTCGGCATTTATTTCTCAGATGTGGAAGCAAACATGGGAGGTTAGTGGCTGACAAAGTTCAAAGATGACTGCATACTAGGCGCCATAGTCGATACACCAGCTGACACATACATCCTACAGAAAGGCCTCACTAAAACGGACAACTGGTGCCGGAGTCATGGCCTTAAACTGAATGCCAAATAATGTATAGTCATCCCCTTTGGGAAAACAAAGTACCCACATATTATCACATAGACAGTAACCCACTGAGTACAGACAAAGTAATCAGAGACCTGGGGACACAAATCGATACTGACTTCTCATTTGACACCCACGTTGCCAAAGTGGTTGGATAGACTTCCTACCTTGCCCACCTTATCATGAAAGGATTCACATCCAGATCAAAGGAGGTCATTGTATCCCTATACTCCTCCCTTATCAGGCCCATTAATGTGTACTATGCCCCATTTGGTATGTACCTCACCTGGCACTTGCAACAGCTAGGGAGACCCCATAAGTACCTCACCAAGAGGATCAAGGGTCTCCAACAAATGTCATATGCTGCCACACTAAAGAAACTCCAGCTCTATTCCATAGCATACCGCCTACTTAGAGGTGATTTGTGCCTGACGTACAAGGCCATGTCCAATCAGGAATTGATGGACATGTTCCACCTCATAAAATACAAATCCATCAGAACCACAAGAGCTACAGATTTAAACCTCAGCACAAATATGAATAGGACATGCTGTAGGGACGGATTCATAACTCAGAGGCTTCCCATACTCTGGAACAGAATCCCAGTTCATGTTAGGCAGAGACCCTCACTGACTCTCTTCATGTGAATTCTTGACGAGTGGATGGGAGATCATAGGTATACACCAGGGGTCATCTCTGTGTCACTACTAGACAGAGGCACAGTAAACTAATGCTATTATGTAAGGGGGTCTTCACTGTGTCACTACTATACAGAGGCACAGCTTTCTAAATCTATTCTGTACACTGTCTGCAGATAGCCTAGAACTAAACTATGACACTGTGAAACTATATATGTCTATGTATTTCTACACCCCTCTCTATCTATGTATACATATATGCATATTATATATATATATATATATATATATATATATATATACATACATATCTTGATATACACACGTATACACATGATATATATATATATATATATATATATATATATATATATATATATATACTCCTTTTTAGTTCCACATATGTATACACACAGTAACGTACTGATGAACATCCATTACTGTACAACGTACTTGTACATTGCACTACAACCTACATTGCTATGTGCACATAGCTACCTTCACATACAAATGTATGTAGAGCCTTCAGTGACAGTTGCAGTATGTCCCCGGCCCTATGCACATCTTCATATACATAGATACAGACAAATAACACATATGGAGGGTTCACAGTATGTAGACTATTATATTAGTACTTTACATTACCTGTGTTTGTTGCAGCTGTTTGCGTAGGCTTGCAGTTACTTGGCCTGCTGTCAACTTGTTTGTTTTGTTGTTACTTTTTAAAAATTTTTTCTTTCTTTCTTTCTCTTTCTCTTTCTCTTTTTCTTTCTCTCTCTCTCTCTCTGTCTCTGCCTCCAGAGGGTGCAATGAAAATATTGCATGTGTGGACTGGGAGTACAGGATGCTTTTGTAGGTATCTGCACATGTCCATGTGATGGCCTCTGCACCAATTGTTAGCCAGCATTTACTAATTGCATGCATCCTGTTGTGTAGTGATTGCAGTTCTTACTGTGATTTCAGGACAGTGCTATAAAAAGGTTTGTTAGTTAGGCATAGCCCTTTCAGATTATCAGGGTGGGGACCATGTTGGTTTGCTGTGGACACTGTTCTGTGAGTGTAAGGGTTGGTATGTCTCTCATATTTCAGGCTGTGTTGTAGACACTGCAATGCATGTTGTTGTGTAAGCTGAGTATTCCTTCCTCCAGTTTCCTCTTCTCCGTGTGTATGTAAACTGACACCTACGACTAGTAATACTGTGTATATGGGTTTGTGTGCTTTCCTGTGGGAATTGTAATGTAACTGGTATATAGCAGTGGCTCTTGCAATCTGTTGCTATGGCTTCAATATTTACCCTTTACATTCACTCCTTGTATGCCTGCTAGGTGTCTTTCCTGTAATGTGTTGCTATGGCTTTCCTATTTTCCATTTACATTCACAGCTTCTAATGCTTGCTATATCTGTTTGGGCAGCAATTCCCTATGTGTTTGTTGTGGTAGGGTGTTACTGCATGCAGTGTGGTCTGGCCATGGTGTGGGCCTTGACACTTACCAGGATATTTGATCATGCTGCTGAGCAGGCCTTGGATACTCTCAGGTGCATCTTTTATCAGCCTCATGGAATGGTACATATCAGTGGGATACTCCAATGAAATATTCTGATATTCTGCAGTTGTGACTGTGGGTTATTTCGAGCATATGTATTACTACACCATTTGTGACGTGCAAGTGGTGCATAATTTCAGTAATTCATAGTTACCATTGCATGTGTAGTAACACCTTTCTGCCTACTGTTAGTACATTTCACAGGGTGTCAGTGGGGCACAGTTGACATTTGTTTTCACATCAGGGACATCCCTGTAACTCAGTCACAGTTGCTATGTCTGGGCTCTTACCTATTCAACTATGGCAGTGTTTATCCTGCTCTGAGTATGTGTGTGGCTTGCCAGATGCTACTGTGACATTATTACCTACTAGCTACCAACTGGCATGGCTGTTTCTCTTCACATAGTACTATTTTACAAATCCACTAGATTTGACAGTAAATATACATGACATGCTTTGTGTACTAGACTTGCTATATTCCCTTTACATTAATTCCTGCTATTTCATGATATATTTCTTTCAGCACAATGTGCTTGTATAGCAGTCATGGCTTAGTGGTAAGTCATGCAAACTAGTGTTTCCAAGGTCTTGGGTTCAAGACTGACAGAGGTATTTTATTTTGCTGCTGAGAAAACTACAGGCCTTGTCATTCAGAGTGACTAAGGCACTTTTAAGCAGCTGTATGCGGGTTAGCGCTGGTTTGCACGGAGGTCACACATGTGCACTTCCGCTTAGCTTCGCGCACACACGCTTAGCTAAGCGCACATAAGCGCACTCCCACTTACTACTGCTTAAAAGTGCTTACTCTCGCGCACACCTGTGTTATTTTCTTTTAAAGAAAAGGAAATGGGGAGATAGGAAAGTGGTGAAAAAGGGGGCACAAAGAGGGTAGGACAGTAGGAAAACAAGCTCGGCTTTTGCAGGAGGGATGTAGGAAAGGCCCATAGTTGACCATTTCTTCGTCAGCAACAGCTGTGCATATGTTTGTAATTTGGTGTGAAATTTGAAACCTTCCACCCCTGAGAGAGGTGTGAGGACAACAATATTTGTTGTACAGCCAATTGTAGTTGCCAGTTTACATGTCCAGCAGACATGTGTGCAAAATGGGCAGCTATGTATGGGGCGTAATTTTTTTGTGGGTACAGAGTGCCCTTTTTTTTTCAGGTGAGAGTGGTATGTCAGGTACAGGAAGTCAGTATAGCTGGGGAGGTAGGTAGGGGAGGTTAACAGACAAGACAAACAAGACGCATACAGGGGTGGTGTATGACACATGTGGGGGGGATACACAATTGACAGGGATGGATGTTTGGATATCTCGAGCCCATGAGCCCACAGACGGCAACAATGGAACTGAGATCCCCACCCATGGGCAGTTGCCACTGTGCATTCACTGCCCAGGATGGGGCTGTGCTGGGGGATGTGTAGGATGGGCAGCAGGCACACCCGTGAGTTGTGCCACCTGTGCCTCAAGCTGGCGTAGGGGCCCAAGCACATCGTGCCTGATCTCCCTACACACCACAGTCTGGACACTACAGAGGGTGAGTGGATGTTCTCCTCCGGCCACGCTTGCAGAAGGGGACGAGCCCCATCCCCTGCAGCGCTTCCACCTGCAGGTGGCACAGGGCCACCGGAGGAGGGTACGGCCTGGGCACTACTGTCAGGTGCACTTGCCAGCTGAGGTGGGAAAGGTTCATAGGTTCATAGGTTCATACTAGGCTATCTGCCCTGGGGCAATTTTAAGCCTAGCCCGATTCTGTATGGCTTACGTCACCCCTTGAATTGAGTATACTGTGCCCTTTTTAAGGTTTCATTTACTGTGCCTCTGTCTAATAGTGACACGGGAGTAATCCCTGGGACAAACATACGATCCCCCATCCACTTATCGAGATTCTTCTTGAAGAGATTCAGTGAGGTGCTCTGCCTCACATAAACTGGAATTCTATTCCAGAGCGAAGGGAGCCTCTGGCTTATGAACCTGTCCCTCCAGCAAGTTCTATTTATTTCTGTGCTGAGGTTCAAGTCCCTCGAGCATGTGGCTCTAAGGGATTTAGATTTACTGAGGTGGAGCATGTCCATTAATTTTGGATTTGACATAGTTTGTATGTCAGGCATAGATTGCCTCGAAGTAGGCGGTATGCAACTGAGTAGAGCTGGAGTTTTTTTAACCAAGCAGCATATGGCATCTGTTTGAGACCCTTGATCCTCTTGGTGAGATACTTTTGGGGTCTTTCTAATTGCTGCAGGTGTCGGGTAAGGTACATCCCAAAAGGGGCATTGTATTCTATGATGGGCCTGATGAGGGATGAATAAAGGGGCATGATTACCTCTCTTGATCTAAAAATATTATCACCCCCCTATAACAATCCTAGCCCGCTTCGATCCTCTAACAAACTACTAATTCAGACTAGCAAAATTAATAACACAGCCGGCGATTCTCTCTTTGCAAACTCTGTAAGTAGATCCTGGAACTCACTTCCAGCTGATATTACCTTACTTTCCACCTTAGGTCAATTTAAAACTAGACTCAAACAACGTTTGTCACTTAACTGGCTATGTCAATGTATCAAGCCTGGCTAACTCGAATGTGTAAAAATCTGTTAACCAGTTTACTGTGTAATTTAATTTAATCCTGACTTGTGCTCAGGACTAACTTTAACCTGTGGAACTTGTTTAACTTGCTTACTTATGTAATCTCTGTAAATAATCTGTTTGTAATATGTAATGCTGGTATTATGTAATGCTGTATCTGCTTACCCTTGGAGCTTTTCTCCCCGGGCCTCCGCTGAAAATGGACATGCATCCAGTTGGACTATCCCGGTCAATAAATGTAAAATAAATAAAAATAAAAATAAAATGTGAAACCCTTCGTGATGAGGTGGGCTATGTAGAAGGTCTTTCTAACCACTTTGGCAATGTGGTTTTCAAAGGAGATATTGCTATCAACTTGGGTCCCCAGGTCCCTAATAACTTTCTCTGTACTTAATGGGTTTGCGCCTATGTGGTAATTTGTGGGCACATTGTTTTTGCCAAAGGGTATGACTATACATTTTTTGGCATTTAGCTTTAAACCATGGTGCTGGCACCAGTTATCTGTCTCTGTGAGACCTTTTTGAAGGATGTTTGTGTCAGCTGGAGAGTTGATTATGGTGCCCAGTTTGCAGTCGTCTGCGAACTTGGTGAGCCATAGTCCTCCCACATTTGCCTGTACCTCAGAAAAGTATATACCGAACAAGAGTGGTCCCAGGACAGAACCCTGTGGGACGCCACTTGTGACCGGTTTCGAGTCTGACATGGCTCCAGCAACTCTCACTCTGTGGGTTCTGTCTTTGAGCCAGTTTGTGACCCATCTTGTGACATAGGGGTTTATATTTAAGCTGGATAGCTTATCTATGATGCCCGAGTGGGGTATTGTGTCAAATGCCTTTGCAAGATCCAGATAGGCTGTGTGGACTACCTTCCCTTCATCTATGGCTTTGGCGACTGTTTCAAAGAAGTCAACCAGGTTCAAAAGGCAGGATCTGCCCTTGACAAAGCCGATCTGGGTAGGATCTAGTGTCTGTAGGTCCCCAATGTCTTTGTTTATGAGCTCCATGATGATCCTCTCCATGGCCTTGCAGACTAAGCTAGTCAGGCTTATGGGGCGATAGTTTCCAGGGTCCGTAGAGGCTCCACCTTTGTGGAGTGGGACCACTGTTGCTGTACGCCATTCTGTGGGCACATATCCTGTAGTGAGGCTGAGATAGTATAGCTGTTTTATTTGAGGGATTAGTTCCTCTTGTAGTTCATGTAGGACGCAACCTGGGATGCCATCTGGTCCCATGGAAGCAGTGTTTTTTGCTTTGGAGAGGGCAGCCTTCACCTGAGCATCTGAGATGTTTGGGAGGCAGCCCTCTGCCGAGATAGATATTTGCTCTTTTGGGGGGGAGGGGGTGGAGAAGTTTGCACTGAACCTGTCTGCCAGGATATTGGCAATGTCTGTGGGTTCAGTGTATTTTCTGTCATTTAGAATCAACTCAGAACAAGTCTGGGAGTTGCATCCCAGGTTTTTAACATAACTGAAAAAAGCCTTATGATTGTCTTTGGTGTCCTGTGCAATTTTTCTCTCGAAGCTGGCCTTGGAGGATTTTATGAGGGATCATAATTTTTTGCTAGTACTGATCAGAGATGCCTTCCCTATTAGGGATTTTGCTCTATCATGTAGTAGCTTCCTCCTTCTGTTGTACAGTTTATTTATGGCAGGGGTCCACCAGACTGGACGCCTGCCTTTGGATGATTGGGTCTTGGTTTTGTTTGGGATAACATGATCCATGCATTCCTGGAGATGTCCGTAGAATGCATTTATATAGGATTCTGCAGTTTGGGCTGTAGTTTCCACTGGCCCTGGGGCCTTGAAGGATTCCACTTCTGTTTTGAGAAGTGAGAAGTTCACTTTTGAGAAGTTTTTCACTGTGGTTTTCTGGGCTGGGGGTGGGGTCGGGATGTGGACATCCAGTGAAATTAATTTATGGTCTGATCTTACCAATGAGGGATATACTTCTGGTGTGGAGCATAGAGTCCCCATGTTGGTAATGATCAGGTCTAGTATGTTGTCCCCTCTTGTGGGAGTGGTGACTAGTTGTTCCATAGCATTTGAGTTTATAATTTCCAGGAATCTTTGGGCTAAGGTGCTGAGGCTTGAGTAATGCTTCCAGTCAATGTTTGGGTAGTTGAAGTCGCCCAATATAATGGTGTTCGGAGAGATCTTCATGTTCTCCAATGTTTTCAGGAAAGCCGAATGGGATTCCTGACTTTGAGAGGGTGGTCTGTAGGATGCTATAAACTGAAAAGCAGTCTTGCCCACTGTTAGTTACACATGGATGGTCTCCGATACTTCGTGCAATGCCACTAACCTGGAGGTGTGGATATCCTTGATAAATATGGAAACTCCCCCTCCTTTTGTGGTTTGGTCTGGGTTTTGGGGCCGAAAAGCATGATATGAGGTATAGCCTGGTAGTGCTGAGGTGCTTTCTGGAGCCTTGAACCAGGTTTCTGTCACTGCACAGATATCGATGTTCTCCATACTGAGGAGAGCTTCGAGTGTGTGCATCTTGAGGTTAAGACATCTGGCGTTTAGCAGCATTACCCTTAGTTTCTTGTTCCTTCTGCTGTCTATGGGGGTGGGTTTGACTTTTGAGCCTTGCCTAAAAAAGGCACTATGGGGGTGGCAAGAGCCTTTGCCAATATCCAAAAGCCCAGTGGCGACAGGTGAAAGCCGTCCCTAGCAAAGCAACGTGACTTGTCGAGCATGTCATCCCAGGCTGACAGACACTGGATCCCCTTTGAATGACACCAAAATTTTAGCCAATTGTTAAAATCGATCATTTTGTCTTTGTACTGTGGCATCATTCTAGGTGAGGGTAAGATGCTGCTCAAGGTCAAGGTCATACCAGCCTGGGCTACATGATCAGAGAGCTCCACTATGTCTCTTTTCATGTAGTCCAGGGAGGTACGTCTCAGGTCATTCACACCAGCATGTACAATGACTGAGTCATATTTGTATTTGCTTTGGAGTGACCTGAGTGCTTGTGTTATGTGTCAGATCCTAGCACCCGACAGGCAGCTCACTGTGACCTTCTCTTTATTCAGCCAGGTGAGCGGGACGTCAGTGTGTCTGACAATAGAGTCACCTATAACAAGAGTATCAGGTGTGTTATTCAGCCTTAAGGGCTGTGGCTGCTTGGCACACTGACTTTGTGGGTTATGTGTTGTGTGTGTTTTATTTTGAGGTAGCGTTTGCTTGGATGTCTGCTTTGGAGGTCTCTGTTGCCTAGGTAGATTTTTATTTAGAGCCTCCGAGTATGTTTTTGTGTATTTATGTGTTTGGTTCGCTGATGTGGTGGGACTATGGGATACTAGAGTTGTGTTGTGTGAGGTTACCTTCTCCTCCTGACTGGTTACACCAGTTTTGAGATGAGAGAGCTCAGCCTCCAGTTTGGCTAAATAGTTGCATCTCTCACATATATTTGAACCTGTGTGGAGGAGGAGAGGGTTGTCCGTGTACATGAGACAGTTGTAACATTGCCTCAAAATTCCCTGATTCACCAGCTGGACTGGAGAGGAAACCATTGACTGACCTTTGGACATGCTAGAGTAATAGGGAAACTGAATTTAAGACGGACCAATAGAGGACAGGGTAATCGTATAGAGTATAAGAGTAAGTAGTGCTTATGTTTTAATAGTGCTAACTTGTAGGATTACTTAATTGGACCAGTGAAGGGCCTTAGAATGAGAATATGGTGTTTAAATTGAGAGATAGAGCAGTTCTAAGAGAAAAAGTGAAGAGCAGACTTTGTGGAGCCAGGAATAGTTTAAACCCAATTAGGCGGCGCTGACCGCTGTTGCGCTATGCTCAAAAACACGCAAAACCGAGCAAAAGAGGGTTTTAAGAGAGGAAGATGAAGGAGTTTTGGAATTGACCCAGAATGGCCAATAAAACTACAGTTTCAAGTCAGTAACCACTCCCACAGGGGCAGGCAGGCTGCTCAATGTTTTTCACTGCCACTGATCAACAGAGAGACTTTCCTTTAGCCCGAGCAAAAAATGGCCTCACAGAAACTTAAAAACAGTTCAAGAACAGCAAGCCTGTAACTGAACTTTTTTAAATCTCAGAAAAGTGGGAAAAAAGCAAGATTTTGTTTTTGTTTTGTTTTTTCAGAGATAGCAGAGGTTAACAAGTATCAGCAAGTTATAACAGTGCAGTAAATGACCTCACACAAGAGTGCTAGGCCAAAGACAGACAAAATGCAAGTTTTGAGAAAAAAACAATTTTAAAAATAAGTGCAAACAGGAAATTCGGTAAACAGCTCTAGGTTGTGCTCTAAATACAGTTACTAATGCAGAAATCAAATTTAACAAGCCAGAAAATGCTCAAAATAGGCGGCTATGCAGAAAAACTTAGCAAATAAACAGAGGAAAAATGCTTAAAGTCTCAAAAGTGGCTCCTTTCTTCTCTCAGCGTTTTCTCCTCTTGGTGGGTGCTTCATCAACAGCTAACAAGCCTGAAAAGACGCCAAAACCATGAGGCAACCAGGTTTTAAGAGAGGAAGATGAAGGAGTTTTGGAATTGACCCAGAATGGCCAATAAAACTACAGTTTCAAGTCAGTAACCACTCCCGCAGGGGCAGGCAGGCTGCTCAATGTTTTTCACTGCCACTGATCAACAGAGAGACTTTCCTTTAGCCCAAGCAAAAAATGGCCTCACAGAAACTTACAAACAGTTCAAGAACAGCAAGCCTGTAACTGAACTTTTTTAAATCTCAGAAAAGTGGGAAAAAAGCAAGATTTTTTTTGGGTTTTTTTTGTTTTTTCAGAGATAGCAGAGGTTAACAAGTATCAGCAAGTTATAACAGTGCAGTAAATGACCCCACACAAGAGTGCTAGGCCAAAGACAGATAAAATGCAAGTTTTGAGAAAAAAACGATTTTAAAAATAATCCGCGGGAACCCGCCTTCCCTGTCGTCCTACGTTTTGCATTATTTAATGACAGTTTGGGTTAGTAACGTACAATACCATTCACAATTAGTTGTAACAGCATGCATTAGTATTCCCATTAACCAAACACCCATAAATTCAAGCCATTGAACAGCAAGCATAACACATGCATAATCTGAACAACAATACACAATCCAACAACATGCAGGTTTGATTGATGGTAACAGGCCATCAGGTTTGGATGTATGAACAGGGCACATGCATCAACGTACATGCAAATATGTATGAACCAACAGGACAGATGTCCAGGGGAGTTAATTGTGAATACACATACCCATTTCATGTGGAATGGATTATTTGTGGTTATAGGGTAGGGTGAAGAAATATTTCATTAACAACTTCAAATACCTATACATATGCTGTACATTTCTACTAACTGCAGATATATACACACTACAGGTCTGACTACAGTTTCCTATGTGTAAACTTATGCATGTTGGTGATAGGAATGTTACTGCTACATTAATATACATTTCATTTTTATTCATACACATTCATATCTGGCTCTCTTCAGCTACAGCATCCTGCCACATTTGCTTTATATGGCTCTAGACAACTGTGGATGTTTGGTATTTCATACAACCATACTATCTGCATATTGCAAAATGACAGCAACATATCCAAATTGTGGGACACACATTCCAGCTTCAGTACTTTATTCCACACATTTCGCTGTTTGGTTGTGCCTGTCACATTCATTTCATTCTGTACTGACTGTAGTATACTTTATTCAGGAGTTATTACAACTTTATTGGTGGATTCATACCTCTTTCTCACACTCTCACTTGTTTTACTTTTACAATTCAGGATGGTACTTAATTCTAGGCTTTATTGACATTTTTTACTTGGTTAAAACAATCCTTTCCAACAGTCTCACTTGTGTCATGTTTCAGAATTTAAACGGGGATATATTTCACACATGTGTTTTACTCAGCTTGTGTAGCTGTAATTTTCAGCCTGCTGCAGGTTATGTACTATTAGATTACAGGTGGAACATCTTTATTTCAGACTTGTTTCATTTTTATTTTTGGATTACAGGCTGCATCACACTTATGTAATCACACAGTACTAGCAGAATCTCTCTTACACTGTTACTTGCACTCTATATTAATAGGTGACTACACTGCACTCTTTTGCAAGCTGTCATACTTATATTTTTTAACAGTTACAGGAAGGGAATTACTAACCTGCCTGGTGGCGCAACCGCACAAGCCTATCTGCATAGGCTCGATGATTCGCGGAACGGACACCTGCAGCTGCAATATAAATGAAGTAATATTGGAATACACATCTCCATAATATCAGCTAGGTTAACTTTCTACATAAATAATTACATGTAACTTACTCAGTAGTGGGGCGTTGGGCATTTGCTGGGCCTCCTGGATCCAATGGTTCAATTGGTCCTGTTTCTGTCTCTTCAGGTCCGCATGGTGGTGATGGACCTGTTCACCAGTCCTTGGTATTCCTGTGGCACTGGTGAGATCATGTGCCAACCGGTCCCATGCCTCAGCCTTGTATGCTTCCCACAGGACCTGGCCCTGCATGAGTTGGGCCTCATGATTGTGGACGAGGAGCCAAACCATATATTTGGACTCTTCAACGCCCCACCTCTGTGCCCGGAAGCAACTACCCTCTCCTACACCTGCCATCCTGACTGCAAATCGGTTCCACAATCAGTTATGCTGTATATTCCCGCCTATGGGGCTTATATATGCCGTTTTTCCCACACTTATCTGTGATTGGCCATTTTGGAAATGTATCAGCTTCACAAAACCTGCTTTGTCATGCTTCTCTTTCCATTCATTTATATATATATATATATATATATATATATATATATATATATATATATATATATATATATATATATATATATATGCTATTACTGCATTTCTAAGAGCAACTGTCATGGCTTAGTGGTTCAGTACTTTGACTATGGTGCATGGTATCCTGAGTTCGAGCCTGGCCATTGCTTTTTATATTTTATGACTGTCGACACAGACTAGGAGGTGTGTCTGTGTAAAGGCAGTTTTGATACAGCTTGCTCAACGTTGCCCGCCGGTTAGCTTGTTGGCGCGGTGCTCAGCTCCGCGCAAACAGGTCACACTGGTTTACGTGTCATTTGGCTGTCAGCATGCATATTACGCTCAGCTCAGTTACGGGCACACAGTTTCAGCATGTTAACATGCTGCTCAACCCCGGGCACTCATTTTACACCTGTTAAACCACTGCTCACCTACGGGCAGATATACTCAGCTTGTTAGAGTGTAGCTCAGCTATAGGCACTTCTGACATTTGTTTTTTTTTTATTATCACACATTTCTTCATAATACATGGCCCATTTCATTACATTTTACATAAAAATAATTTTGTATATGTACATATATGTCAGGGAATTGTTTTGTGCTTATTTCACTAAAAATAAAAATTGATGTTGTGGGGGCTCGAACCATGACTGCCTCCTCTTCAGCCGACGTCTCTACTGCTACGGTATTGCTTCTTGGCTTACTTTACATATTTAGATGTTATATGCTTTTCCACTGACTGCTAACTGTGGCTAAGCGACGGGCACGCCTGCGCAAACGAGCGCAATCACGGGCAAACATCTTTAAAACTTATAAAAAAAAATATAACTTATTAATTTTTACATTTTATGTTTATAGTCTGTGGGGGCATGTGTTGTGTTGTGTTTATTGACATTTACACGGACTCTGTCGTGGGGGTTTACTTTTGGGACTGTTACTCTTCTGGGGGAGTGTCCGTTTGCAGGGCTCGCCCTACGGACACGCCCCCTACTTTCTTACACGGACCGTGTTAGCCTTGGGTGTGAGTCAGCATGCCCTCATGAATATGCATGGCATGCTGACGTCACACCGTTTAACTGCAGCCTCCGTGTAAGCCTTGTAACTCTTACACGGAGTCTTTGTGAATCCTGCCCTATGTATTTTTAAAGGTATGAACAATATTAATTATTCATTAATAATAAAGTAAAGTAAATACATTAGTTTAAAATGTGATAAAAATAAATTAAATTAATTTATTACAATTTAGAACAATATTGAAGACAAAGTAATTCAAATTCAGATCTAATAAGGTAAATCACTGTAAATTCTATTGTGCATTGTGTTGCTAAGATGTTATAAGATATACATGTTATACAGCTAGTAAAATAATTTGACATAGGAAGACAGATTACTCTTTTAATTAGATAAACACAAAAGCATTGTTCTTATTCATTTTGGTATCATGAGTTTTAAAAGTATCAAATGGTACTTGCAGTGCTTTTGCCTAAAACAATTTGCAGTATGTTTACCTAAAACAAAATGCATATACAAAAAATTATGGCATGCATAACAGAGTCTTCACCCTAAGACTGAGCATTATTGGAAAGGCTCACCCAGACTCTGCTACACTTTGCTGTGAGGGAAAGGTTGGTTTGCTTTTTATTTGTTGTATTTTGTATTAGTTTATTGCCTTTTTATATTTTGAGTGCTGTTTTTTGTTTTCTTTACCTTGTGTTTTGCTTGTGTTCTGCTTTTAACTGTATATTAAAACTTCAAAAGACCCCACAGCTCTGTTTCTTGTGAGTCAGGCAGAAATTAGAACTGATCAATTAAAGACACATACATAAGACATAAGAGGTCACTTAAGGTTAATCATTTGTGAACTGAGGAGGTGGAGCTAGGAACTAAACCTTCTATTTAAGGGGTAAAATAAAACATTTCAGAGCTTTATTGGAAAGGCTCACCCAGACTCTGCGACACTTTACTGTGAGGGAAAGGTTGTTTTACTTTTTATTTGTTGTATTTTGTATTAGTTTATTGCCTTTTTATATTTTGAATGCTGTGATTTGTTTTCTTTACCTTGTGTTTTGCTTGTGTTCTGCTTTTAACTGCATATTAAAACTTCAAAATACCCCACAGCTCTGGTTCTTGTGAGTCAGGCAGAAGTTTTTCCCACCCTGTCACTGTCGTGTTCTTAAATACCACTGTCTTTCTAGTTGCCTGCCTCTTACGTTAATCTGACCATATATCTCATTTCCTCTCTGCTTTCACTGGCTTGTGTGAGTAAGCACAAAATTATCATTTTGTGAAATCACTCCCCTTCAGCTATTTAAATTTATTGGCCATTCTACTCTATTCTATAGTACCAGAATACAAAAGTGATCACCCCCTTTCAATCTATCTTGCTGTTTTAAAAATAGTGACTCTCCACTAAAACTTAACTTTTTAGACAGGCAAAACTTAAGTTATCTGCTTTCACATCTAACTTATCTAGTGCACACTGCAGTGTTTAGGATAAACCATTTTTTTTTTCATCTTACCTTTAAGCATCCCTGTGACTAGCACTTGCTCTAATACCTGCTGGAAAGCACTAGGAAGCCTTAAACTGATACAAGCACTCAATTCTCCTTATTAATAAGGAGAACTTAATCATAGGCACTAAACAGCCTATAATTGCAAAGTACCTTGCTAAGGTAAGGGAAAACAGCTCCTGTACTTTTCAAAAAAAGCACCAAACCAGGCATGTCCAAGGGTCAGCTTCCGTTGATTTCTTCTGTCCACCTGGTTAATCTGGGTATACTGGGACAATGCAGCAATTGTCTCATGTGCACAGACAACCCTCTCCTCCTACCACCCAGCACTACAACCTGTGAGAGATGCACTTACATAGCCAAACTGGAAGCAAAGCTCTCTCCACCCAAGATTGTGCTAGACAGTCTAGAGGAGAAGGTTAACAGCCACACTGCACCTCAAGCAACACATAGCCCTTCTAAACTCACACCACCAACACCCACACATAGCAACACCAAATCCACAGATGCAGAGGACCTTAACTGTAACCTGCCCAAGCAACAAGGACCTCCGAATCTAAAACACAAATAAACACCAATCACAACCAAAATGTCACATAGCTCACAACACCAGTGTGCCACCCAGCAACAGCCCCTAAGGCAAGACAATGTACCTAACACTTTAGTCATAGGTGACTGTATAGTCAGGCACACTGATGTCCCACTCACCAGGCTGAACAAGGAGAAAATTACAGTGAGCTGCCTGTCTGGTGCCAGGATCCACCACATAACTCATGCACTCAAGTCACTCCACAACAAGTGCAAATATGACTCTGTCATTGTCCATGTTGGAGTGAATGACTTGAGACATACCGTCCTGGACTACATGAAAAGAGACATGGAAGAGCTCTTGGATCATGTGGCCCAGGCAGGTATGACCCTAGCCCTGAGTAGTATCTTGCCTCCGCCCAGAAAGATACCACAATATAAGGACAAAATGATTGACTTCAACAATTGGTTAAGCTTCTGGTGTCATTGAAAGGGGATCCAGTATCTGTCTGCCTGGGACGACATGATCAACAGACCACAATGCTTTGCCAGAGATGGTCTGCAATGTGTCGCCCCTGGGATTCAGGCTACTGGCAAAGGCTCGTGCCACCCCTATAGTGCCTTTTTTAGGCAAAGTTCAAAGGACAAAACCACCACCGTAACAGGTACAAGCATGCAAAATCTGAAGGTAATGCTACTCAATGCTAGAAATCTAAACCTCAAAATGCACTCTCTTGAGGCACTCCTAAAAATGGAGAACATCGATATCTGTGCAGTAACTGAGACGTGGTTCAAGGCTCCAGAGAGCACCCCTGCAATACCAGGCTATAACTCTTACCACATTTTTTGGCCACCAAACCAGGATCGAAACACTAAAGGTGGAGGAGTGTCCATATTCACCAAGGATATTCACACCACCAGGTTACTTGCTCAACACAATGCATCTATAATTCTCCAGGTGCAAATAACACTAGGTAAGACTGCAATTCAAATTTTAGCTTGCTACAGATCCCCTACCATGCCCCAAGATTCTCATTACACTGTTCTAAACATACTGGAAAATATTAATATACAACCAAACACCCTAATACTGGGTGATTTCAACTACCCTGTCATTAACTGGGAAAACTACTCATGTACCAACACCTTTGCCCAACAGTTCTTGGAATTCATAAATTCCAATACCCTGGATCAACTAATCCATAGTCCCACCAGGGGCTCCAATATCCTAGACCTAGTAATTACCAACATGGGAAATCGATGCTCCACACCTATGGTCACCCCCTCGTTGGTCAGGTCAGACCATAAGCTAATCACCCTTAACATCCACATCTCACCCCCACCCCCCAGTAAGGAAACCTCCATAAAAAAACTTCTCCAAAGCCAACTTCATGCTACTCAAGTCAGAAGTTGCAAACTTCATGACACCCATGCAGACGGGAACTGAAAGTTCGACTGCTGAGTCCTACACTAAGGCACTTTATGAGCACATCCACTCATACATGAATTGTGCCATCCCAAATAGAACCAAGATGCTCTCCTCCAAAAATAGGAAGCCAATCTGGTGGTCTCCTGCCATAAACGAACTTTACAACAAAAGGAAGAAACTATTGCAGAAAAGAGGAAAATCCCAAGATGCAAAAATCTCCCTCACCAGCCTCAGTAAGAAGCTGAGATCCCTCATAAAATCCTCCAAAGCTAGTTACAAAAATAAAATTGCCAAAGATTCCAAAGACAACCACAAGGCATTCTATAACTATGTCAAGAATCTAAATGGCAATGCTCAGATCTTCTCTGAGCTACAACAGAATGGCATTAAATATACTGATCCCAAGGATATTGCCAATATCTTGGACGATCGAATCAGTGCCAGTTCCACCCCCCTCTCACCCCCTAAATGGCCCATCTCAATACTGGAAGATTGCCAAATTCCAGAAATAATGGCCACACAGGTAAAAAAATGCACTCTCCAAAGCTAAGAATAAAGCATCCATGGGACCAGATGACATCCTGGGCTGTGTACTACATGAACTACAAAATGAACTGGCACCTCACCTAAGTGTCATATTTAATCATACCCTCACCTCAGGCTTCATGCCCACTGAGAGGTGCTCAGCTACAGTTATCCAACTCCACAGGGGGGATCCACCTTGGATCCCAGGAACTACTGCCCCATCAGTCTGATAAGCCTGATCTGCAAGGCCATAGAACATATTATCATGGAACTTATAAACAAAGACATTGGCAACCCTAAAACACTGGACCACACCCAGTTTGGGTTTGTTAAGGGCCAATCTTGTCTCCTGAACCTGACTGAATCTTCAAATCAGTCTCCAGATCCGTGGACGAGGGTAAGGCAGTACACACAGCCTATCTGCACCTCGCCAAGGCCTTTGACACCATCCCCCACTCTGGAATCATAGATGAACTTACTAAGCTGGGCATTAATCCCTATGTCACTCGATGGGTTGCCAACTGGCTCACTGACAGTACCCATGCTGTAAAAGTAGCTGACTCCAAATCCAGCTCCAGACAAGTGACAAGTGAAGTACCTCAGGGTTCAGTCCTGGGACCTCTCTTGTCTGGAATCTACTTCTCTGAAGTACAGGGCAACACTAAGGGACTGTGGCTAACAAAGTTCGCACATGACTGTAAACTGGGAGCCATTATTGATTCTCCAAATGATGTTAATACTCTACAAAAGGGCCTTACAGAAACAGATGCTTGGTGCCAGAGCCATGGGCTCAAGCTCAATGCCAAGAAATGTATAGTTATCCCCTTTGGGAAAAAACATGTACCTGTGAATTACCACATAGGTGGCAGTACACTAAACACCAAAAGTGTTATAAGAGACTTAGGGACACAGGTGGACAGTGGTCTTACCTTCAATAACCACATCGCCACAACAGTCAGGAAATCCTTCTATGTGGCACACCTCATCACTAAGGGCTTTTCATCCAGAAAAAATGAGGTCATTGTCCCACAGTACTCATCACTCATTAGACCCATTATAGAATACAACACCCCATTTGGTATGCACCTTTCAAGACATCTGCAGCAACTGGAAAGGCTGCAGAAATACCTCACTAAAAGAATCACAGGCCTAAAGCAGATGCTCTATGCTGACCACCTTAAAAAACTCCAGCTATACTCTGTTGCATATCGTCTACTCCGAGACGATCTCTTCTTAACATATAAGGCCATGTCAAACCCAGAGCTGTTGGACATGCTACACTTAAAGAAATCCCAATCCCTCAGAGCCACATGCTCCAGGGATCTAAACTTTGTCATCACAATAAACAAAACATGCTGAGGGATAGGTTCCTGACCCAGAGACTCCCCAGACTCTGGAACAGACTTGCCCATACATATCAAGCAAAGCACCTCTTTGGCCCTCTTCAAAAGGAACCTTGATAATTGGATGGGAGAAAGGAAATTCACCCCAGGGATCACGTCAGTCACCCTGCTAGACAGGGGTCCAGGGAAGTAAATAGTGTGGGAAGAAATAGCCGGGGAATTGTTATGGCTAGGCTTGTATAGGCCCTAGGGCCGATAGCCTAGTTCCAGCCTATGAACCTATAAGTTTCAATGTCATATAGTGATTATTTACTATCTATATGCACGTTTCAACTACTCCTAGACAATAGGTCACGATATATATATATATATATATATATATATATATATATATATATATATATATATATATATGTATAGATAGATATAGATATGTACATATAAAAACATTACCCAAGAAAAATATATCATTTCATCTAATTACACATTCAAAACTAAATCATGTTTCTAAAATCTCAAATATGTCATTAAGATTACCAAGAACAAGAAAAGATGTAAAATGGCTTTATTTAATTATAATACTTGTGCAGATGTCCATAATTAGGTTAGAAAGACTGAATAAATTCTTAGCCAGTATTATGATCAGTCGCATAGTTATAATGTAAATATTTAAAATATATTATCTTATCTGTTTATGTAAATCCAGAATATATTTTAGCCTATTTTTTTCTCAGTAGTACAGCTACATTGCTATGTTTATAAGGAACCAAGATTTCAGCAGGTCCATCTGATGTACTTTGTGAATAATGAAGAACGCACTCTACATATATGTAGTCTAATATGCTACTACTGCATCTTTTTTCTTTTCTTTTCTTTTACAAAACATTTATTTATGAATATAAAAGATTGCAACAAGACAATAAAGATATTTGTATTGATATTATAACGTTCTGCTCAGGCCATACATTTTGAAAAGATGTGCTTATGAAGATATTATAGTGGAGTGAACATTACTGTGACATATGAATGAACTAGGAGATAGAAGGACCTCACCTAAGGCACACAAATCACCTCTAAGCCATTAATGTCAGTGTGATGAAATGAGATACTGCTAGCACAGCTAGTTGGAATTTTGTAAATAAGTATATGTCATTGGTGAAAACTGAAATGATTTATATAAGATGCTTGTGTTAAAATGTGTTAGAAATGTATGTCATGTGTATATAAAACTGCTCTGTACAGATGCTTGTGTTGAAAACGTATTTGTAAAAGTGCTGTGTTAAAATGTATCCACAGTGTGCCCTACTGGAAGAGAACAGAAATGTACATGCTCTATTGTAACTGTTTAAATGTATATGTTTTAACACTGGAAACTGGGATACAGGAGGTTAACCTCAGTCTAGTAAACTTTGGAAAAATATCTGAAATTAAATTACTTTATAGGACGTGATAAAGAGGCTACCTCTCAAGTTTTCAAAGCAGCTGGAGGCATAGAGTCTGTGCTGGGAAGCTTTCTTTATTGTCCTTGAAGTGACCTAATTGCTACTTTTGAAGCATGAAGGAATATAATTGTTTTATGACTTCTGGCATCTGCCAAAGATCTGAGGAAAAGCCATTGTTTGTATATTTTACAGGTAGATGTTAAATGTTGCCAGCTTCTAGCAATGGAGGTTTGGCCTGGGAACTAGAAGTCAGATGACCAGAAATTATGTCATTATGCAAGCGATCCCATCAGTAATATTTTAGATATTAATTTAAAAAGTCTCTTAGTGGGACAGAACATTTTGCATTATGTCTTGGACTTGATAACAAGATCCAGTCACTACATCTGCCTTGCTCTAATGAAGTAAGTTTCTATGGAACAGTATAACTCTCTTAGATACCGTCAGGAATACAGTAAAGCTTAGTTCAGATGTTTTCTTTATTTGTGTGAGCATGTATTGCAATGTTATTTTAAATATTTGCTGTGGTTTTGAACTCTGATTTCACTGTGAATATATATTTAGTATAGTCTTGTTCTTTTATTATTTATTATTAAATATATTTAAACATTTCACTGTGGCTGATCTGTGTAGAGATATTTAAGTTTTGAGAGTACTGTAATAGCCTTCCTCTTGGTCAAACTACCATTTGTATTAATATTAATAAGGGCTTCTGGTGGCAGTGGAAACTACCTTATAGCTTGGGCAGAGGGGGGTATAGCTAGTAAATCTGTTCCAGCCTTTCCCAGGTGTGTGTGTGTGTGTGTGTGTGTGTGTATGTGTGTGTGTGTGTGTGTGTGTGTGTGTGTGTGTGTGTGTGTGTGTGTGTGTGTGTGTGTGTGTGTGTGTGTGTGTGTGTGTGTGTGTGTGTGTGTGTGCGTGTGTGCGTGTGTGTGTGCGTGTGTGTGTGTGTGTGTGTGTGTGTGTGTGTGTGTGTGGTGCGTGTGCCAGCTTGGGCAGGGACATGAAGCACTGGTTGGACAGAGAGAATGTTGGAGGACTTGGTTTGGAACCCTGGCTAAGGACTCAACTCTATAGCTGTGCCAGTGGGGAGTCTTAATGGGGATCTGGAGATAGAGGGAGAAACCAGCCCCAGACTTATTGTGGTCTCTGTATGCTCTTAAGGGAAAATGCATTTGATGCACACAGCTGCATCTGGAAATACTGAGTGTACCTGTTATCTTCCCAGTGAACATCCCCCACTGTTGGCAGTAATGAGGATTAAGGATCCTTGATTACTGGTCCAGTGGAGGGTTGTCACAGTCAGCATGACTATTGCAGAGGGTTCCTTATCCACCAGTATAAAATCAATAGAGTTGTATCAGAATGTCTGAAACACCATGATGTTTTTCTGGTTAGCATTAATCAATTTTCTTGTCCAACTGAAGCATCCTTAAATTATAACATGTGCAGTTTACAAGGTAGTGAATCCATCATTCCACACCCCTCTGCAGTAATTTTGTAAAGGATCGTACAACAAAGCAATCTTTGAACACAATTAAATTAGAACCTCACAAAATAAATAGTTGTTGCCCTCTCCCACTCATTATCATATTGTTACTGGTTGCAGATTCATGGTTCCAGGGAGTTGATGGAGTCTATGTGTATGTAGTTTAAACAGACCTCAGTATAAAAGTCAGAGACTGTAAGACACAATGTGAGTGTTACAATGAAAGAGGAACTTCAGGAAAATATACAGCAAATGAAAAGCAAATGAAACAGAAAACTGTTATATGAACAGGAGACTGTTTTTGGTTAATAGAACAGTTCCTACACGACTGTGTAAAGTGATACACAGCAGAATAAATAGCCTTTAGATGACACATTTAATTAATTACATTCACTTAAAAGTTAGCAACAAAGCAAATTTATTATAATAATATGAATAATAAAATTAAGCATGCCTCCTAAACTTTTCATTCAAAATGTGTGTGTAGTCAGCAAAATGCTATGTGTCATAAGATTTATGATGGCAAGTACAAAACAAAGCAAAAATAACTTTATATTGTTGAAAGTATCTGCAAACTAGAAGCATATTAAACACTTTGAAGTAATGCTTTCCATATACCTTAAAAAGATCAGAGGGTTTTGAGCACTAAGACTAACATTTCAATGTACAAAGATAAAAAAGAATGATGTTACAAAACCCCCTCATCAAATCCAAGTTGACCATCAGTGACACCTCAATAAAGAAAGTCAAAGGCTCTGGAAGTTTAAAGAAAATGTTGAAAAGATCATTAAGTATTATGACTGAAAGTGTAACAAGATATGCACAAATCAGAAAACAAATACCACTTTACCTCACTGTTATTCTACCCATTTAAATCTATGTACATTAATCTACTACTACTAATCACACCAGGAAGTAACTTGATAGTTCAAAGGTCATCTCCTGGTTACACATACAGACTCACATTTAACTGTTGCAAAAAAAAAAAAACAATACAGCCGAGGAGAAAAGGGATGAGGGATTTACAATATGCACGAGAGCAACAGCATAAGTCAAGTAAGTAATGCAATAAATATGAAGTTCTAGGCATTCCAATGTGTGTTTAAATAAAAGAAAAAAAATGAACTATTAGAAAACCTCCTTTCCAGACAGAAATACCATATATGAACGTGTAGAATTACCAATCACACCCATTAAATCTCCTAATTCATCCATCCAAACAATACCTTTAAAGTGAAAATCATTAGCAATATCTATATGTAGTTAAAACAAGCTAAAAACTATATATTCCATTTGACAAAAATCAAGCGTGCCAAATGAATGCATTACCTTCTCAGGAAATCTCATTACGGAAGTCCCATAAGCACCAAGAAGTCCAACAATACTACAAATAAATAAAACAAATGGTCAGACAGACTGAAACACCAAGTAATCAAATCAATTACTTTAAGTTGACATTTTTGAAGCTTTATTTGAAGAAGATGAAGTAGGGTCAATCTTCTCTTTCTTTTTCTTCATGCATACATTTTTCCCTGATGTTCTTTTTGGAGATGAAGACGAACAGTCCATGTCTTCAATTAAAGGAAGCAGATTAAATGCAGAAGCTTCTTTAAGATTATTAAAAAAATATTGTTTCATTGGAAGTTGTATTTTTTTTTTTTTTTGCTGGAAATTATATCTCGGATTTTAGTCCATTTTGTCTTAAAGCTTTCAAAAGAATCCATCAATTTTCCTTAGTTCTATTGTTTTCGAGGAATAATCATTATCAAATCTAAGATTTTGTTTATATTTTAATGGGGCTTTCTTCCATGCACATTTAAGAACCAGTTCTTTATCTAAGATAAAAATGTTATAATAATGGACCTTGTTGGAGACGTTGCAGAAGAATAGATGGGTTTACCTATCGCTCTGTGGGCTCTTTCAATGGTATATGAAAAACCTTCTTGGAGGTTTAAAATTTCAGGAAGCCAAGATTTTAAGAAGGAAATTTTGTCCTCAATATCTGCTTTTTCAGGTAGTCCAAAAATTCTTACATTACACCTCCTCTCTCTCTATTTTCCAGATCTTCTGTCTTGTTTAAGAGCCAAGTATTTTGCTTTAGTAAGAAGTCTGATTGAATTTCTTCCTCTTTCAGTCTGCCATCAATGTCAGTTAAGGCATTCTCTGTTTTATATATTTTTGTTTGTTGCTGCTGTGGTATTTTTTTTAAAAACTTCTGTCTCTATAAAACAGCTATCCTTTATGTTTTCTAGATTATTTTGAAACCCTTTCATTTTCAGAGTCAGTTCTTGTAGTGATGAAGTTATTTGCTGTAAGCACTTTCTCAGAGAAATTTCAGTCTGGGAATGTTTAGCATTACTCATTTTCATTCAAGAATCTGGCCTCTAAATAATTTGACAGGAACATATTTGTGGAAGAATAATTCCTTTTGTACCTAAGGAGAGGGGAATAGATCAGGGTGTTTGAACCTCTGCATCAATTTAACTCTTTTTTCAAAGTTATTCCTAAATAGAAAATGCAGGCCATGTGGGCACCTTTATTAGGTATTTGCCTACAGTGTAGACTTTTATCTTTCTGACAGATATATAAAAAGGTTTAAATAACTTTTCTGCAGAAGAAAGGAAGGTTTCCTATGGAGTATATATCTACCCAAAAACTAAAGACAAAAGACAACAGCCAGTAAAGAAGACACTAAGTTGCTAAGATGTTTAAGTGTGCCAAAAACAAGAAAGTTCTGATTTTGGTATGCTTGCGTATCATTTTTTATACCCGCATACTTTCATGCTTTAAGCAGATGTACTTTGTTTGATAAAAGTGTCCAAAGATTTTGTAGCCATATTAGACACCCAATTTAATTGGCAGGATACATCACATATAGATAAAGGTTCTGTAACAGTAATATAATGATAAACATCCAAGGAAACCTAATGGTGAAGGGAAAGGTTGGAAAAAGGACTATATCTTATAATTAAAGGAGGATGATGTTCCAGGCATTTTTTGTTGAACTCAAATATATGCTTCCACAAACTTTCCATAATATTTTTTTTTCTGGAGGATACACAGAGCAGGACCTTACAGAAGTTAGTCTAGAATTTATAATTTGAGACATCTTGAATTTGCTAATTTAACAGGATACTTGGCAGTCACAACTATCAAACTGACTGAAAAACCTCACAATTAGGCTTAGTTTTTAGCATAATAACCCGGAGAGAGAAGTTTCTGTTTCTTGCATCTGTGCTTTAATTTCTTCTTGAGCAACATACAGGGAATCAAAGATGACTCTGATGATGCTGGACGGCACAGTGGTGCAGCGGTAGTGTTGTCAACTCACAGCAAGAGGTTTCTCAGTTTGATTCTCGGGTGGGATTCCTTGTGTGTGAAGTCTGCATGTTCTCCCTGTGTTCATGTGGGTTTCATCTGGGTGCTCTGGTTTCCTCCCATGTTTCAAAGACATGCATCTGGAGCATTTCTCCCTGGGTCTCTGCTGAAAATTGGCTTTGTTTCAAGTCAGACTTTCAAGGTAAACAAATGTTAAATAAATGTCAGTTTCAGTGTGTTGATGGTCTCAGTTTCAAAGCATCTCTTAGCCCAGAGGATTTATTGACTCTGGCTATGAACAGGTTCTTTATTCTGATCCTAAAAAATATTTGAAGTCAAATTTTGGCAAATTTTACACTAATATTCTGTTGTTGACCAAGATAAAACAAACATCCAGAATGCTTATTCTTTAATGGAATTGTATTTACTTGTGTACTTTTCAAACCATGCTCTATAATGAAATGTCAATAGCAAGCAGCGATGTCTAACTGGCAGGAACTTGTAAAATGCACCTAGATGCAGCATCAGCACTGAAAGTAGATTTTTAGTTAAACAACAGACAAATAGCATCATCAGTAAGTGAAGTAATGATGTTAAAAGCATCAGAAACAGCAGAACAGGTAAAAAACATACCCAAGGGCCTATGGATTAGAACAGATGAGACAAAGACCCTGTTGATCTTAAAAAGGATATCAGAACCCAAAGTAAAGCTTGTAAGAAAGAAAAAAAACAGCCTATTGTCCAATTGAAAGCCATTATAATCCAAGAAGGAAAAAATAATATGGGATGTTTCTCAGGAAGGGAATTATGGGTGAAGAGGAGGGGCTTGCTAGATTGGAAAAGTTTCTGATGCTCTAATGCTACGCTGCCAAATGCTTCTTGTTATTAGCCCTGCTGTTGAAGATGAGCCTCTTTTATATCACATTTTAAATTATGTATAAACATTACTCAAACTGCATCACATTTAAATACATCATCCTTACGAAAAAAGTGCTCAAAAATATTATAAGATCCTCTTCAGACAAATACACATTTCATGCCTGTCAGATGAAGGAATATATTTACCTCTTCCATAACTACACTTTCTAACCATATTAGGGGAAAGTACAACATTGCCCTAAGAAAGTACTAAGATTTGTAATAGCTAAATACCAAACCAAAACAAATGACTGTTGTGGAAACTACACCAAATTAAGGTTAGAAATGAATATAGCTTTAGAAACTAATTCTCTTAAGAGCACCACAATAAACTGATTCAGAATTTGCCTTTGTTTCATATACCTGCACTTTTGCTTAATGCATAACCCATATTGGGAAAGCCAACTGGTTTGGAATTCTGCTGGATGAGGCTTGATTGACAATTCCATTATACAGCTGTAAGCAAAACAGGCAAACATATAGGATGGAGCTGAACACATGAAACATTTATAAGTAACCTAGTCAGCTGTAATTTCGAGACTATCCTGTATCTACTTTAGATGAAGCAAAACATTCCAGTGTGGAAACATAAACTGATTGTTAAGCATTCTTGTCAGTGAAATCAACAAGTCTAAATAACAACAACAAAAGCATACTAGCTTGGCAAAATGTATAAAACACAATTCAAAATCAATAAATGGTATCAGTCTGAACTAGGAAAAAATGCTAATAATAAAATGATTAAGCGATAGCCGACAATGTGGTGTGGTATATTGAAAATTTACCCATGGTTGGTGGGGTTTAATTATGAGGGAAAAGCCTGAGTGATTAAATAAAGCCAACAGTGGGTAAATCTTCAATATACCACAACCACGGAGTCAGTTATTGCTATTATACAATGACATTATTTAAGAAAAAAATACTTTTCTTAAATAATGTCTTTGTATAACGGCACATTACTGTTCTTCCGATGGTGGTGGTATACTGCTTCCTTGTGTTGATGTACTGTGCATGTGTATGGGACTTGTGTTCCTATGCATAAACAGTACATCAGTGCTTTGAAACAGAAGCAACGGAGAAAAGAAAGTCTCCGTTGCCCCCCCCTTTTTTTTTAAATTAAAAAAAAAAAGTTTTGTAAACTTTATACCAACGGAAAAAAGTTCTGGCGAGCAGACTTTTTCTGTTGGTATATTGTAGGATTTACAACGGGCATGCTGGCCATTCAGTGTGCACGTTTTGAAATATCAACGGGGGGGGGTCAATGTATACTTAATAATATTAAACTTGATGTAAATGACAGGAAGCAGGAGTCACAGCAGCATTTATGAAAACAAATTTGTCCAGCACTTAGTTTGTCTTTGTGCTTGTTTAAAAGGAGTAATTTCTGAAAAAAAAATGGAACACTTGGGGAATCACAAGTAAGACAATGAAAGAGTCCAAATATTAGAACTAGATGTATTCAATCTGAGTTCAAACAGGAGTACAAAATATAAATAAGCAGGGAGTTGAGCTTCTCACTGCTGAACAAAACTGAAATAGAAACAATGATTGGGCTGGAATCAGAAACCTCAGACTGGGTACATTTGAAAACAGAGAGAGAGAGGGGGTGGGCATGAGTGTATGTAAATACACACACACACACACACACACACACACACACACACACACACACACACACACACACACACACACACACACACACACACACACACACACACACACACACACAAAGTAGGAGAAACCTCCTAATATCTCAAACTCCAAGCTGAACAAAAGTTATGGCAGTAAATATATCTGACTCAAATGATGTCCACTTCTAAGAGAATCATCTGTGGCAAACAAACTTTTTAAACAGAAAGGTGATCCGAACCAAGCTGCCTTTCCTTTTAATGGCTTCACAGGTAATTAAAAATAACCTGAGAGACAAACTGAGAGCTGTCATTTGGAATACACTGGTATAAGATCAGAGTTCTGTAATTTTCCAAAGTATGATATAAAAAAAAAGCTTTTGATATAGCTACTGCGATGTGTTCAAGATCATATGAGTTAACAGGAGCAAAATGCAAAAGTTACACTGGCCTGAAGAAGAGACTGGCCTCAGATATGTGGCATGATTACATACCAGAGTTTGGATTATTTTTAGAATCCTGAGAATCCATAGTTTGTATACACATAAATCTCAACTGGTATGATTTAAGCACAATGCTAACATTCTTGCTGTTGGATTTTTTGCAACTCTTCTCTTACATTTATCAATTTTCATCATAAAGTTAGAATATCCAATGGGACTATAGTTATACTAGCGTTTGAATTATTTTAAGAATCCATAATTAGCATACACATATCTTTCAACTACTCTGATTTAAGCATAAGGCTAGGATTTTTCTATTAAATCTTTGACATACCCGCTAACACTTATCAATTTTCATCATTAGTTTAGAATTTTCGAAGAGTACTTAATGCTATACACATTATTAAGTAACTTATCTAAGTGTACACAAAGATACCTTATTACTAACTATACATATATCTATGAAGTAAAGATTTTTTTCTGATAAAGATCTGATGTTGTAAATCTTTGTTTATTCATTACAGATAGGACCTCAGTTCCATCCTCGGAACCGATGTGGCCGTTTCCCAGCTTGTACAAGTCAAAAACTCTCAGCTAAGAACCTACGCACAATGCCCCTCTCCTAGTTACTCCCAATCTCATTTGCCGCATTCCTAGTCAGACGTGTTAGCCATCTCTCTCAAAGCTAAGTAGACAATTGTTAATTTTATAACAGTTTTTCTTCAAAATTACTAAATTTTTAGTCAAGTTAGCCTTTTCTCACTGTCACCTATAACCTAAGACCATTTCCTACCCTTTTCCTTGGTAATTTAATTTTTTACCTTTTTTGGTACTGTCCCTCTCTCCTGTCTTTGACAGGCCTTCCCTTTTTACTAGTGGTATTTTTTAAAATAACATCACTGGTATTTTCTCCCTTATTTTTTCTATAGGATAGCATTGTTACCTTACCATGTCAGACAAAGCTAAGTTGGGATTTAAACAGTGTGACAAGTGTGGACGTAAGATGCCTAACTCAGATACACATGTCCGTTGTGTCTACTTTTTGGGCATGGATCATATTAAAGCTGACTGTGACATTTGTGCTAGTTTTAGTAATTGGACACTAGCAGAACATAAAAATAAACTTATTTTAAAAGGTTTACTCAAGACACCTTTCTCAGAGGCTCTGTCTGGGTCGGAGGTCTCACCCCTCCTAAGACCAAAAAAAATAAGGAAAAACTGAGTCACTCGGTTCCTGCATCTCTGTTAGTTATGGAACCGAGTCGGCTCCATGCTTCACCAGCACCCTTGGCGCAGACCCCTTCAGCACCAGGCTCTGTATCCTCTCCCTCAGTGCTGACCACGATATTCACTCCTATTTTGGTTGCAACTACAGCGCCACTGACTTTGGTGCCATCCTTGGTTCCCACATCAGCTCTGATGACTGTACATGTCTTGGCACCATCCCCAACCATGGTGCCGACAGTTTCTTCAGCTCCATCAGCTCCAAAACTTGAATACCAGCCAAGGACAAGATATTCTCCAACTTATGACCCTTTTTGGGGCAGAGGTTTAGTCCCTTTCTAGAAAGACCTGATTCCACTTCAGCAGCCTCCTTTAGATCCACTAGGAGTTTTTCTGAACTAGACCTAGTGTGGGTTGTAGACCAGCTTCTGGCAGCTAGGGGATTGTCCATTCCAGCTAGACCTTCCATCTCTCCTGGCTCAGAATCTTTTACCACATCTTCCCCTGTTTATCCTCCTCCAGCATCCACCCTGATCTCGGTACCAATGTCCGCTTTGGTACATACTGTCTCAGCTCCAAAAGCAGTGCTTCCCCTGTTGGCACAGACCACCTTTGCTGTATCAGCTCCGATGGAGCTGATGCTTTCTCAGAGTGGTGCTTGGACCATCCATACCTTGGTACCTAGTCCAGCACTTATTTTCTCGCTGGCACCATCTATGTTCATGGGACTGCTGTACAGGTGATGGAAAGGGTCCTTCATTCCGAAGGCTCACAGTCAGCACCAATAACATCAGTATTAGATACCTCCCCTAGCATGCACCTCTCCCAACCCACTATGTTGGGTCCCCGGGCACGGAAGTCACAAGAATCCCTTCTCCGGATTCCTTCTCAGAAGATCCCACTGGTGAGCCACTCCAGAAGAAGGAAGCACCTTGATTCCCCAGAGGAATCTATCACAGAAGACACTGATTGTGATGAGGGGTAAGGGTCCCCATGTTCTCCCTCAGATGATGTTTCATTCAATGACATTCTGGAAATCCTCAAACAGAGGGGGGAATGGACGTCCTCTAACCCTTCTTCTGAGGAATCGGTGTTCATGCAGGCCTTCCGTGCCCGGCCATCTAATTCCTGGATGACCCCACCAGCAGATGACCTTGTTAAACTAATTGTGCAGTTTGCCTGGAAGGCCCTGGATAATGTAGAACCTGTCCCCCGGAGGCCAGACAAAATTTTATCTACACCTGAAGACCAGCCCTACTGGTCCAAGCAGTTGATAGTTGATTCTATGGTCATGGTGGTGGCCACCAAGAGGGAACTGGAAGAAGATAGTTCCACTGTCCATCCTCCTAACAGGGAGTCCCTGACCATTGACAGACTGGGGAAGCAGACCTATACTTCAGCGAACTTCGCCATTCAGTCACTGAACTATCTGGCATACTTTACTTGCCTCCAAAGAGACCTGCTTTCCAAAATGTCTTCCACTTTGGTGGGGGTACTGCCTGATGAGGTGCATGACACTGTTGCCTTGCAGCTAGCTACCCTTGAATCCATCTAGAACTCCTCGATGCATTTGATATCTCACACCACCGAGGGGGCAGCTCGAGCTGCCGCATCTGGTGTTGTCATGAGATGTAATGCTTGGATGCGGTTGTGTGACTTCGCAGACCCCTTTAAATCTTCCTTCGTCGATGCACCTGTTGACGAATCTGCACTTTTTGGACCCAAGGTACGAGACACACTTTCACGTAGTGAGAAAGACGGAAAGTTCTTGTCTGCTGTGGGCATACACTTTTCCAACCCCCAGAGTCCCTACTCCAGGAACCAGAAGGGAGGAAAGATGTGGTTCAAGAAATCCCAAGGATCCTTTCGTGACACTTGTGGTGAACAATTCCCCTGGGGCAGAGGGGGCAACTCATATGGAAGATGCCCCTTTTGGGGTAGAGGGGGTCCACATAACTAGGGCACCAGAGATTCTTTCTCCGGCAGACCCTACCAGCGCTCCTGAGCAGTGGCCCAATTGCTTTCCTCTGGAAGTAGTCGGGGTTTGTTTTTCTCTGCATCTACCAGCCTGGCATCTTATTACCATTGATGTTTGGGTGCAGATAATGACAATTGGATGTGCTCTATAGACCTCCAGGATGCATACTACCACATAAAGATGGATCACCACTCCTGGAGGTTTCTCCGCTTCTGGCTGGGAGCCAATCACTACCAGTTCAGGGCACTGCCATTCGATCTCTCAACAGCCCCCCCCCCCGAGTGTTCACCAAATGTATGGCAGTTGTGGTAGCTCATATTCGACTACAAGGATTACAGGTGTTTCCCTATCTAGACGACTGGATCCTTACCTCTCAGACCAGGAATCTTCTAGTCCACAGCCTCTCTTACACTCAAGATCTCGCTGTCCACTTGGGGATTACAATCAACAAAGACAAATCTCAGATGTCCCCAATAAAGACACTGGAATTTATTGGAGCGGTCTTCGACACAACATCCTGTCAAGCTTCCCTCACCCCTCACAGGCTTTTGAAAATAAGACACCAAATCCAAGACCTTTTTCCTCACACATATGTACCAGCACATCTTGTACTGCAACTCTTGGGCTCCATGGCAACTGCCATTATGTTAGTACCACTGGCGAGACTGCACATGAGAATCCTGCAGTGGCTCCTTTCCGCACAATGGTCATTGTTAACTCACCCACTCAACCACATGATACACCTTACAAACCATTGTAAGGAAGAAATGCTATGGTGGATGAAGCCACAAACAAATCTTTGGTGTCGACCGTTCTGCCTTCCCCAACCCATGGCCATGGTGACCACAGACGCTTCACTGTTAGCGTGGGGGGGGGGGCATTTTCAGGGAAAGACTGTCCAAGGCACTTGGACCCCCATCAAGGCCAACTTGCACATAAATGTCCTGGAACTGAGGGCAGTTCTCTTAGCGTTACAAGTGTTCCATGCATCCCTACCTGCGGGGACCATTGCAATTCAGTCAGACAACATGTCAGTCATCTGGTATATCAAGAAGCAAGGAGGAACCAGATCTTACCCCCTGTTTTGGAAAGCTATGAGGATTTGGCACTGGGCAGCAGCTTCCAATCGCTTTCTTATAGCAGCACACATTCCCAGGAGTTCCAAACTTATTGCGAACAATCTGAGCAGGAATATCCTGATGCCTCATGAGTGGTCCCTCAACCCTGTAATAGCAGATCGGATCTTCCAACACTGGGGCAAGCCTTGCTGTGACCTGTTTGCTTCCCCTCTAAACTACAAAGGCAGAAGCTATTTTGCCTTGATCCCCCCTCAGGGGGAACCACCAAGGGATGCTCTAATGGACAATTGGCTCCCAGGTCTTCTGTATGCCTTTCCCCCATTTCCCCTCATTCCAAAATTTCTCCAGAAAGTTCAGGGACTGAAAAGCAAAGTGATCCTCATTGCTCCCTACTGGCCACGTCAAGTCTGGTTCCCATTTCTATGGCCTCATCTTATTCACAGCCCATGGATCCTGGATCATTCTCAGAACCTGTTATCTCATCCTCAGGGACTGATTCATCTGAACCTGCACAGTCTCAAGCTCACAGCTTGGTTTCTCCACTTCCAATGATTGCCAGGCTGCCTGACATCCCATCTCCTGTTTGTGAAATTCTTCTGGCCTCACACAAACCTTCCACTAGAAAGGTTTATTCTAGTAAATGGACTAGGTTCTCTATTTTGGCAAAAGACCATAACTTAGACCCTTTCTCTATGCCTATTCAAAAGATCCTACAATACCTGACTACTCTTTTACATGCAGGAGCCTCAGCTTCAGCGATCACTGTACATTTAGCAGTTATCACCAGTTTTCATAATGGTCTTGATAATTCTTCAGTTGTGTCACACCACCTATGCAAGACCTTTTTGAAGGGAGTATTACATATTAAACCTCTGGTCAAGCCTCCCTTAGAACCCTGGGACTTGACTCTGGTGCTTCAGTCTCTCACAGGTTCTCCCTTCAAGCCTTTTGATTCATGTAATTTGAAATGTTTGTCATAGAAAACCATACTTCTAGTAGCACTCACCTCAGTGAGAAGAGTATCTTAGCTGCAGGCCTTGAGTGTCAAGAGTCCTTACTTGATCTTCCACACGTTTAGGGTGTCCCTCTTGCCCAAGGTCATTTCTGGTTTTTCCATTAACCAATCTATTGACCTGCCGATTTCCTTCCCAAGGCATTCTAATAGAGGGGAGTACCTTTTGCACACCCTTGATGTGCACCGGCAGCTTCTTTATTTGGACAGGACTAAATCTTTCAGGAAAACAGACCAATTGTTTGTGGCCTTTGTAGGACCCAGATTGGGTAAACCTGTTTCCAAAGTGACTTTATCCTCTTGGCTTAGAAACGTCATTTCCTTTATCTACCAACAGAATAAGATACCCTTACCTTCCAGAATAAAGGCTCATTCTACCAGATCTATGGCAACTTCTGTAGCTTTTCATTCCAGAGCCTCTATGGATGGTATATGCGCAGCAGCCAGTTGGGCAAGACCTCATACCTTTATATCTCATTACAAATTGGATTTGGCCTGCAGGGGATGAGCATCTTTTGGTTCTATGGTGCTCAGGAATATCCTTCCTTAGGGCCACCCAGGACTCAAGTAGCTGGGAACTCGGTCCCATCTGTAATGAATAAACAAAGATTTACAACATCAGATAAAGAAGTTATGTCTTACCATAATGTTCCATCTGTGTTGTAGATCTTTGTTCATTCATTACTTCCCACCCTCCTTCCCCCTGCCTGGACTTCTGGTGGTCTTTAGGAACTCCTGGTTAGGTTATTTGCTCAGACAGAGCCTCTTACTATTTTTTTTCTATTAATCCACTACCAATCATTAGCGGACCAGAGTTCCGCTGTGTCGACCCCTAACTGGGAAAAGCCAAAAGACACAAACAAGCAAACTACAGCTTTTATCGAGGGTGGGCAAACTCGATCTGGAGTAACTAGGAAAGGGGCATTGTGGGTAGGTTCTTAGCTGAGAGTTTTTGGTTTGTGCAAGCTGGGAAACAGCCGTATCGGTTCCGAGGACAGATCCGAGGTCCTATCTGTAATGAGTGAACAAAGATCTACAACACAGATGGAACATTATGGTAAGACATAACTTCTTTTTTCCTCTTTGTGCCTCTCTGCCATAATTTTTGAAGGACATTACTATTATGCTCACAGGTTGAGAGGTATGAGTAAACAATTCTGGGAGGCTCACTCCAGGACGACAACTTCAGTTTATAAGAACAGTTTAGTTGATAATGTAATTCTAATGATTCTATTAGCAGATTTTAATACAACAACTCAGCTTAACATGCAAAGCATAGCAGATAACAGCATTGGCATTTAATGTCACATTCATTAGCAGACAGATTCCTCTTAGATGCCCTTTGAAAATTTCTGTATGCAGGTGACTGTTACAAACAGCATATAAAGACACACCAGCTGTAACATAGCACAGATGAACATCTGGTTTAGTTTTCTTGATTGTTTTCATATGAACGTATGTTGCTCAGACTTGTATCTAGAATAACGTCATTTATTAGTTTTTATTGTGAGCGTCTGACTCCTGAAATGTGTATTAATTTAACCATTTTTAGAGGAGGTTGTAGGGGACTATGAGGACTTTCACAACTGAATCATAATGTTATAATAATATAATATTAGCACTTTCCAGTAAAAGTAAGCTCAGTCATTCACTTGTATGCCTTACTTACTATCACTATAACATTGCCAGTCTTTCTATAAAAAAGGTAATTGAGTTCTGTTTTCACTTTGCATCTTTTTAATGACAAAATGTTGTTAAATATCATTAATAACACATGTAAGAAAATATACAATATAGAACTGTATTTACTCCATGCAACTTTTTATGTTAAAAGTAGTGAGTCTTAATTATTAAGATACATTTAGCAACTTAGCTGTTCACATATTAAAGTAATTCTGCAGAAAATACTGTTAAAAGCTAGCAATTTATCATTTTGAAGCATTGAAATATGCTGTAGTAATAAATACTTTTATTTTCAAGACCTAAGGACTCCAGAAATGCAACACAATGTCTTGTATTTCTGTACTATACTGACATATTTTCATAGAACTTTGAGTGATAAGTGCTATCTTTTCATCCTTTATTCTTACCGGTGTTATGTTCATTGCAGAGTTCATCATTTTCTGTCTAATGAATGCTGGTATTTTAGTCAGGTGCTTATTTACAATTATTTTTTGTATAGTTTTAATATTTTCCTTCTGGCTGCCCAGGGTCTGTTCAGATGCTCTTGATACTTCTGCTTAGTTTTTTACCTTCCATGCCTTCAAGACAATTTGAAGTATTGCTGAATTGACACGAAGTATCTTTTTAGAACTTGAGCTTCTAGTCAAAGAAGGTACGGAATTTACATACAGAGAAAATGATTACGAGGGCTGCAACAGTTAAGCATATCAAAGTAATAATAAATGTGTCTTCTGCTTTCAAGATTGATCTCGATAGGTCATTGGTAACAGAGCCTGTAATATTATCCATCATGGCTACGTACAGTTGATGACTGCTGACACAGACTGACAGAGAGTTCAACCTGAAAAAAAAAGAAAACACTTTTAAATAGTACAGATGCATAAATAACCTTAAGAAAACAGTGGATGTACAAATGACCGCTGCTACAGTAGCTGTAGCTATACAGGTAGATTACCCTAGTTACTACATTTGGGAGGTGGAAGGGAAAGGATCCAAGAGCCCCTGGGTAATGGTCCTAGTAATGCATGATCTACACCTAGACAAGGAATCATGCATATAATACTTTGCAAAAATATGTAGAGAGGACCAAGTTGCTGCTTCTAGAATACTTCTGGAATCCAACCCTTTCCAAAAAAGCCATAGATAAAGCCAAGGCCATGGAATAGATTTGTTATGGTAACAATAACAAAAGGGAATACCTTGAAACAACCACGTTGTCCCTTCTTCTTATCTTCATAAGAAGTGAACAACTGATGTGAGGACCTGAAAGATGTAGTCCTGTTAAGATAGTACCTAAGTTGTGGGCATCCCAGGTATGGAGTATCCTTTCGCCTTCATTTTTAGTTTCAGGAAAGAAAATGGAGAGTTGGATAATTTGGCTTAAAGTAAACTTTGATACCAGTTTAGGCATAAATGAAAGCTTAGTTCTCGAAGAAACTATGTCCCTATGGAAAATGAGAGGGGACTGATTCACCAAAAGAGCTTGCAACTCAGATACCCTTGTTGCAGTGGTTAGAGTAATAGGTAAAACTGTCTTCCATGCTAAGAACCTCATGTCAAATTATATGGTTCAAATGGAGCAAGTGTTAACTTCTCTAACTTAATATTAAGATTTAAAGCAGGGGCCACCAGTTTTCTTGGTGGCCTTTCATGCAAAACCCTTTCAAGAACATTTTCACATGAGGCTGCATTGAAAGAGGAGGATCTATGGGCAGGCATACCCAAATGGCCAATAAATGTACCTTGACAGAGGAATAAGACAATGACATAGGATAGTAACTCACACAAATATTGTAGAATCACAGAACAACTAGCCTTGAAGGGGTGCTGGTTATGTTGTTTGCACTAACTAGAAAACCTTTTCCATTTACTAATATATGATTTTTCCAGTAATAGTCTTTTTGTCTCCATTATTACCTTTTGCACATTCTCAGTAAACAAGTGCAAACAAGGAATTAAGACCCCATCATCCAGGCAGTCAATTGAAGTTGGTTGATGTTGGGGTGTATCAAACACCCTTGTTGTGTAAGTAGATCCAGTCTGTGAGGAAGTTTGTGGTAATTGCCCCTGGCCATTTCCAAAACAAGGGAGAACCACAGTTGCCTGGGCTGGAAGGGAGTCACCACAATGATCTTGGGGGGCTCCTTCTGAATCTTCAGAAGTACCCTGAATATTAGTGGAAAGGGTAGAAAACCATATAGGAACATTCCTGTCCAAGGAAAAGAAAAGAAAAGGCATCTCCATGCCTTCTTGCATGGAATCCTAGACAGAATCTCACCGGTTAATTGTTCAGAGATGAGGCAAAGAGGTCTGTTTGAGGAACTCCACATAGATGGATCAAATCTAAGAAAACACCCTTATCTAGTTTCCATTTGTGAGGGTCTACCCTGGGCCTGCTCAGCTTGTCTGCTACACAATTTTGCTGATGGAATTTAGGATGCCTTTAGAGTGAGATTGTGCTGTGAAGCTATATTTCAAGTTAACATGGCTAGTCTGCAAAGGGGGGTACTACCTGGTTCCCCCTTGCTTGTTGACGCACCACATGACAGTGGTATTGTCTGTAACCACTTGAAGAGGCCCCAGGGACCAAAGAAGCTTCAGAGAGCAGAGTGCCTTGATCATGGCAGACAGCTCCTTTATATTTATGTGCTTGTAGAGTAAATAGAGCTAGAAACAGAAAGCAACAAGGTACCAAAGCAAAAAGACCAGTAATCCACACTAACACCTCTGTCAGGTGAAGCAATAAAGCCACAGATAAATTCTTCAATAAAGCACAGCAGATTCCAACAGTTGCAGAACCACCAGCACTAACACAAAACACATAAACGTCTTAAAGTCTCCATTTTTGCTTGATACACTTCATCAGATGTGGGCCATCTTAATTATCTGGGAAGCTCCCAGGCAAGAAGCAGCAGGACAGCTCTTTGACTTGAAAACACAAAGAATAAAGCACTCACTATCAGCTCCAGTTCAATGACAAACCAATACAGCGGCAGACAAGCGAACTTCTAAAACAGGCCCATTCAGTGAGCAGCATGACAGACTCCTTTTTAGTTTTTCTCAGCTCAGTTTACACGAGTGTGCCCTCTACAGTTCCAATGAAGTAGTGTGTCATCCCACGGCTTGTCGCTACTTGGTCCTTGGGTAAAGGCATTGTAGAACGTTCGGGGATGGAAGATTGGGAAGGCAGAAACTGTCTTAACCATCAATGTTTGCTGTCAATGTAAATTACAATGGGAACTAGGCACAAGTTGTGGAATGGTATCATAAAAATACTTGCATGGCAAGAGCTGCTGTGCTTCCCACTGCTACTGAGCTAAGAAAAACTAAAAAGGAGTCTGTCATGGTGCTCGCCGATTGGGCCTGTTTCAGAAATTCGCTTGTCTGCCACTGTATCGGTTTGTCATTGAACTGGAGCTGATACTGGGTGCCTTATTCTTTGTGTTTTCAAGTCAAAGAGCTGTCCTGCTGCTTCTTGCCTGGGTGCTTCCCAGATAATTAAGATTGCCCACATATGCTGATGTGTATCAAATGAAAATGGAGACTTTAAGATGTTTATATGTTTTGTGTTAGTGCTGGTGGTTCTGCAACTGTTGGAATCTGCTAAATAAACGAGTGTTTACTGAAGAATTTATCCATGGCTTTATTGCTTCACCTGACAGAGGTGTTAGTGTGCATAACTGGAGCTAGACATTTGTGAGTATTCTTGGTAAAGTGGATAGTCCAAAGGGTAAGGCAGAGAAGGGATAATGTGACCTACACACATAAAACTTTGAGAAACATCTGAAGTCTGGATGAATAGAGATGTGATGATAAGCATTGTTTAAATCTAGTGTTGCCAAGAAACTTAAAAAGGAAGAAGAGGTTAATAGGTTGCAAAGTGAGATAATTTTTGAATTAGGGCACTGTCACAAACAGGTTTAGGAAAGAAAAATCCAGAGTGGTCTGTAAGAATTTTCTTTTTAGGCACTAGGAATATTCTTGAGACAGTATGTGATGAAGACCCAGTGGAAATAAAAGAGTCTGATTTCATGGATGAGGAATGACTGCCCAGAAAGGAATAATTTCCTCCCACTGCCATCTGAAAACTTGCTGAATGATTTTCAGAACCCATTTATCTGAAACTATCTTTTGGCAAAGAGAAAATAGAGATTCAGACTTTCTGGAAGAAAAAAGAGGCAGGGTTGGAGAGGTTCTCAAAATCTCTTGAACAGCCATTCAGACATATTGGACTGTCCTTGGTTTTGAGATGTTTGAGACTTCTTTTTGGAACCCCCTTGCCATTCCTTTTTAAATCTCTGATTATCTGTATTTTGTTGAGACTATGTATTCTGCTTTTTTTTTGTTAAAATTGGATGAGGAGATTGAAAATCCCTTGGAAAATATGGAAAAGGAGGGCTGAAAAATCTTAGAGATTCCTTGGATCGGCTTGCCCCTTTCTTCATACATGCCAGTTGCCATAGCATTAGATGAAGTTATTTAAAGCAGATATTTCCTTAAATGAAAAAAATGCAGAAAAAAAGCATTCATCCACAATTTGTCAGAACAGACTTTAATATATGAACAAGACAATTAAAAAAACTGAAAATCAAAGTTGCAGAAGTATACACTTTTTTTCCATACCTATCAATACTTTTCCCATCCTTATAAGAAAGAGTAGGGTTTGAATTAATTAAGTACTTATAAGGCCACAGTAGGATCAACTAAACCAGAGGTGCTGGGTCAGGTTTGGGTATAGTGTACAAACAATTAAAAGACTGAGGAACTTCATACATCCTATCTGCCTTTTTAGGGGCAGCTGACTGGCTATCAGATAAAACTTCCATCAGTAAAACACACACATCCTCTAAAGCAGATAGAACAGGAAGAATGGGTGTAAGTTATTGAAAATGCGTCTGTAACAACTCATAGCGTATTCTGAGGAACCTCAGTGCTCTCCCACTGAAAACATTGGCAGATTCCTAGCAATAGTCTCAGAGGAAGAGAAACTCCCACAGAGAGAATCAAAAATTGATCTCTCCTTTGAGTCTGATCAGTCAATATGAGGGAAAAAAATGCATCTGTCCTGCGACTTCCTGTTTAGCTTCAGTATCTTGAATCTCTTAAGGAACAGAGGAATCCATTTATTTTTACCAGAAAGTACTTTACGAGAAGGATCCATAGCCTGAATTAAACCCTAAGGATGATGCACTTGTGGGCTAAAGTATTGCTTAAAAGTAACTAACAGGCTAATACACTCAAGTGTACCAGCCTTTGATAGCAATTTAGTCGAAAACAAAGCATTTACTGCATTTTTTCCTGTCTGTTTGAAAAAAACTAAAAAAAAAACAAAAAAATATTTCTCCTTTCATAAACTTTACTTGCTAGTTGTTCCAGTGATCAGATTTTGCTGATCCCTGGGCTTTGCATTTGGTTCCTGTGTTCCTCCATTTTCTTGTGTGGCCAGAGGTAGTTTCTTTACTCACCAGTGGGAGTGGGGAGTACTGAGCTGCTTGTTGTCCTCAGAGGAGTGGTTAGAAGCAGCAACTTGTAATTTGTTGGCCATTTTGGGTCATTTCCTGTTTTTTCCAGCCCCCTGCTATAAAGAGCGTTAAGCGCTAGCTGATTAGCCTTGATTTAGCGCGGAGCTGCTACCGTTGCACACTAGGGCAACGCCGGTTAAGCAGATTTAAACTATTAGGGCTACCTAAAGTTCACTCTTCAAATTTTCCCTTAAAACTACCTTCCTCAAAGTGTACTACTGTTCTAGTTAGTGTATCCTACAACTAAAAATTATCTCTACTTGACTCCCAAGTAGACTATTCTCTATCCGTATAGCTAAGCACTTGCTCCTACAGTACTTATCACCTCGATACAGCACTCTTGTTATAGATAGTACCCCAAAAAAAAAAAAAAAAAAAGCAAACCCCATTTCTCGGTCACCCACATCCCCAAAACCTTTCTTTAAGTCTTTCTGTCTATTCCTTCTAGCATGTCGAGGGATCAGTTGCTGATATCCTCTCCTGCTCAGCTGGTGAACCTGGGATTATTGAGGCAGTGTTACAATTGCCTCATGTACACAGACAACCCTCTCCTCCTCCCACAAAACACAAATACATGCGAGAGATGCAACTATACGGCCAAACTGGAGGCTGAGCTCTCTCAACATAGGACTGGCAAGACCAGACAGGAGGAGAAGGTAACCACACACACTATAGACCCAGTCTCACATAACACCATCACAACCTCAAATCATACACATAAACACACAAAGACATACTCGGAGGCTCTGATCAAAAATCTACCAAAACAGCAGAGGCCACCAAAGCAGACACCCAAACAACTACCACCTCAGAACACAACACCTGCATCACATAGACCACACAGTCAGAGTGTCAAGCAGTCACAGCCCTTAAGGCCAAACACTATGCCAGACACACTAGTCATTGGTGACTCCATAGTCAGACACACTGACGTCCCGCTCACCAGACTGAGTAAGGAGAGGGTCACAGTAAGCTGCCTGTCGGGTGCTAGAATCCGCCACATAACGCATGCACTCAGGTCTCTCAACAGCAGGTACAAGTATGACTCAATCATTGTCCATGCTGGTGTAAACGACCTGAGACGTACCTCCCTGGACTACATGAAAAGAGACATAGAGGAGCTCTCTGATTATGTAGCCCAGGCAGGTATGACCCTGACCTTGAGCAGTATCCTACCTTCACCAAGAATGATGCCACAATACAGAGATAAGATGATCAGTTTTAACAATTGGCTTAAACTCTGGTGTCATTCAAAGGGGATCCAATGTCTGTCTGCCTGGGATGACATGCTGGACAAGCCACGCTGCTTCGCAAGGGACGGCTTGCACTTGTCACCCCTGGGATTCCGGATTTTGGCAAAGGCTCTTGCCACACCCATAGTGCCTTTTTTAGGCAAGGCTCAAATTCTGCACCTACCTCCCTAGAACAAAACAAAGAAAAAAAACTAAGGGTAATGCTGCTCAATGCCAGAAGTCTCAACCTCAAGATGCACGCACTCGAGGCCCTTCTCAGTATGGAGAACATCGATGTCTGTGCTGTGACAGAAACCTGGTTCAAGGCTCCTGAGAGCACCCCAGCACTATCAGGTTTTACCTCATATCATGCGTTCCGGCCACAAAACCCGGACAATACCAAGAAAGGAGGAGGGTATCCATATTCATCAAGGACACCCACACCTCAAGATTGGTGGCATCGCACGATGCATCGGAAACCATCCAGGTGCAATTAACCATTGGCAAGACTGCTATGCAAATTGTAGCATGTTACAGGCCACCCTCGCAAACTCAGGAACCTCACATGGCCTTCCTGAAAACACTGGAGGGGATAAATGTATCTCTGAACACCATCATACTAGGTGACTTCAACTACCCTAATATAGACTGGGAACACTACTCAAGCCCAAACACTCTAGCCCAAAAGTTCCTGGAATTCATAAACTCAAATGCCATGGAACAACTAGTCACCATCCCCACAAGAGGAGAGAACATACTTGATCTCATCATCACGAACATGGGAGCACAATGTTCAACGCCAGAAGTATACCCCTCACTGGTGAGATCTGATCACAAACTAATCTCGCTGGAGGTCCTCATCCCGCCCCCACCGAAATGAAAAGACCACAGTAAAGAACTTCTAAAGCCGACTTCACACTTCTAAAGACTAGTGTGGTCTCCTTTAAGCCCCTGAGCCGGTTAACATTACTCAAACCGCTGAATCACTTACAAATGCCTTCTACCAGCACCTGCAGGGCTGCATGGATCAGGCAATCCCAAGCAAAACAAAGACTCTTTGTACCAAAGGCAAGCGTCCAGTCTGGTGGACCCCAGCCATAAACAAACTCTACAATAAAAGGAGAAAGCTACTACAAGATAGAGCAAAATCCTTAAAAGGTAAGACACCGCTGATCGCTATAAGTAAAAAGCTAAGAGCTCTCATAAAATCATCCAAAGCTAATTTTGAGAAAAAATAGCTAAGGACTCTAAAGACAACCATAAAGCATTCTTTAGCTATGTCAGAAACCTAGGAGGAAATTCCCAGATATGCTCAGAATTAGTTCAAAATGATGTGAAGATTACTGATCCTACAGACATTGCCAACATACTGGCTGACAGGTTCAGTGCAAACTTCTCCCCACCCTCCCCACCTAAAGAAGAGATATCTATACCAAATGATTGTAGCCCCCCAAACATCTCCAATGCCCAGGTGAGAAATGCTCTCTCCAAGGCAAAGAACACAGCATCCATGGGACCTGATGGTGTCCCCGGCTGTGTGCTCCATGAACTCAATGAGGAATTAAACCCACAGTTAGGACAGCTGTTTAATCTTAGTCTCACCTCCGGATACGTACCCAGGGAGTGGCGCACAGCGACTGTGGTCCCACTCCACAAAGGCGGTGCCTCCACCGACCCTGGAAATTACCGTCCCATTAGCTTGACAAGCCTGATCTGCAAAGCCATGGAAAGGATCATAATGGATCTCATAAATAAAGACATAGGGAATTTGCAGACTTTGGATCCAACCCAGTTTGGCTTTGTCAAAGGCAGATCATGCCTTTTAAACTTGGTTGACTTCTTTGAAACAGTCACCAAGGCCATTGACCAGGGGAAGGCAGTCCATACAGCCTACCTAGACCTGGCGAAGGCTTTCGATACAATACCCCACTCGGGTATCATTGAAAAACTCATCAACTTAAATGTAAACCCATACATTACAAGATGGGTTGCAAACTGGCTAAGTGACAGAACCCACAGGGTCAGAGTTGCTGGCGCCATGTCAGACTCTAAGCCTGTCACAAGTGGTGTCCCACAGGGCTCAGTCCTGGGCCCACTCTTGTTTGGCATCTACTTTTCTGAAGTACAAGCAAACACAGGAGGGTTATGGCTGACAAAGTTCGCAGATGACTGCAAACTGGGCGCCGTAGTTGAGAACACATCCGACACAGATATCCTTCAGAAGGGTCTCACAGAAACGGATAACTGGTGCCAGAGCCATGGCCTCAAGTTAAATGCCAAAAAATGCATAGTCATCCCCTTCGGGAAAAATAAGGTTACCCTAGCTACCATATAGGTGGCAATCCCCTGAACACAGAAGAAGTTATTAGGGACCTGGGAACCCAGGTTGACAGTAGCCTTTCATTCGACACTCATATTGCTAAAGTAGTTAGAAAGACCTTCTACATTGCCCACCTTATCATGAAGGGATTCACATCTAGATCAAGGGAAGTCATAGTCTCCCTATACTCATCACTCATCAGACCAATGATCGAGTACAATGCCCCATTCGGAATGTACCTGACCCGACACTTGCAGCAGCTGGAGAGGCCACAAAAGTTCCTCACCAAAAGGATAAAGGGTCTCAAAAATCTGTCTTATGCTGCACGACTGAAAGAACTCCAGTTATATTCAGTTGCGTACCGCTTACTCAGAGGTGACCTATGCCTAACATACAAGGCCATGTCAAACCCAGATTTGATGAACATGCTTCATCTCAAAAAATCTAGATCCCTCAGAGCCACAAGGGCGGGTGACTTAAACCTCGACACGGTTATTAATAGGACGTGCTGGAGGGATAGATTCATCACCCAAAGACTCCCTATGCTGTGGAACAAAATCCCGGTTTATGTGAGGCAGAGCACCTCGCTGGCCTTGTTCAAGAAGAATCTTGACCAATGGATGGGAGATCGCAGATACACCCCAGGGGTTACCTCAGTGTCACTGCTCGACAGAGGCACGGCTAAAAAATGGGCATAGTTTCTCCAAACTAAGGGGTGGCGTAAGCCACAAAACTATGGCTAGGCTTGTAAATGCCCTCGGGCAGATAGCCTAGTATGAACCTATGAACCTATGAACCTATGAACCTATGACTCAGTAAGCTAGTCCTATCCAAAGAAAATTGAGGAGAAGTAGATACATTTCTGTTTTTCTGTTTCCTTTTGACAAGAAAAATGGGGCCAAATGTGTTACTAAGCATCAGCTTTCCCAGGGATGGGCACAGCATTCTGACACTACAGGGAAACCTTCCTTGTTCCTTCTCCCAGGATTGGCTCTCCCTTGCCCAATGAGAGGACCCAAAAAGCTGCAGAGGCTGTAGGTGTTACAGCAGAGGGTTGAGTGATCTGCGGTACAAGATGAGTGGTCTGAGGTACAACAATTAGCCTCAGGAGAGTCACCCACCTGCGGCTGAGGCAAATTGCTAGCCTGCTGTGATGTCAAAAGCTGTTTGCTTATTTTTTTTCCTTTTGTGGCTGGAAGGATGACTGACCATGGAGTCAGTAGTCTGTTCCATGGTCAAGACTAAAATGGTGCTGCTTTACCAGGGAAAACAAACAGCAATTGCCAGTAAATACTACCGGTCCACAAAAGTTACTTTTTTGACAGAAAAGCACAGTAAAACACACTTTAAAGCACCATGTAAGCCCCACAAAAGTAAAATAAATACAATTTCTCCACAGCAAGAATATTTTCAATTACTTTACACCACTTTTCAATTGATAGAAAAAATGAACACTCCCGTTTACAAGTACATTACAGTCTCGAGACAGTCAGTTAAAATAGAACCCTTCTAGCTTTAAAATAACTTTGCCAAACAGGAAAGTGATAAAATAGAGATGCATATAAGAAAATGGAAGTTTTTTTTCTCAAAAGGGAAATTATCCACCCAGCAAAAGAGCAGTACAAGCTGACAGTCGATCCTTGAAATCCTCAGAGGAGAGTACTTTTTGGAGGTAGTAAAGCTCTGAAGGGTTTTGCTCCCATACTTGTCTTTTAGTCAGCTCAGCTCAAACTGTCTGACAGTCTGGATGCATAGAAGGCACCCTGAAGCTTTGGAAGCTGGACAGCTGTTATATTCCTGGTAAGATATAACCCATAGAGCTAAAGGTACTGCAACAGTAATCAATCTGATGAACACTCTTGAATCTCTTCAAGAAAAGAGGAATCTCTTTTTCTTTTAGCAGAAACCACCTTATAAGAAGGGTCAATATCCTGCTTTAGACCCTGAGATAGATGTAATAAACTACTCCTGTCCAAGGAAATTTGAGCAGGAGCAGATACATGTTTAGTTTTCTTTTTGACAAGAAAATTGGGGCCAATGGGGTTATTAATGGCAGAAGTAGATTCCCCAGGGAAGGATACAACATTCTGACAAACTGAGAAGACTTCCTTGATCATTCTCCAAGGACCAACAAGAGTGGGTTTCCCTTGCCCACTGAAGGGACTCTAACAACCATGAAGGACATGTCTGACCCCTGGTCAGTAGTGGCTGCAGGTGCTACAGCAGAGGGTTCTGGGGTAAACGATGATTGGTCTGAGGAACCAGCTTTGGTCACAGCATTGTCACTCACCTGCATCTTATGTAAATTGCTAGCCTGCTGAGTGACAATGGTTTTTGCTTAACTTTTATTTGTGTGGCTGTCAGAAGGACTGACTGTGATACCAGCAATTTGTTTCATGATCTAGCCAAAAATGGTACATCTTTCTGGAGGAAACCAAGCAGCTCAAGCTAGTAAACATTCAGAATTCTAAAAAGTCACTTTTTCTTACCAAAAACACAGTAAAATTCACTTGAATACAGTTTGCTACCCAGAAAAGTGAAATGAACACAGTTTTTTTCAGAGAAAAATGTTTTTTAAATGTTTTTAACAACTTTTAAAACTGACAGGAAAAATGTGTGCACCCATTGAAAAGAAACTTGAATCTTTAGACAGTCCGTTAAAACCTAACTCCAGGAATAAAAATTACTTTCCTAAGCAGGAGAGTACATTTAAACAAATTGTAAAATGTGGAAGGTTTTTCCCCAAATGAAACTTATCTGCCCAGCAATGAAACAGGGGGAGGATTGGCATAAAGTTTAAGCCATTTACCTTACAGATATGTGGTTCAGGGTGTGATTCTCCCCTTTGGGAAATTGGCTAGGCTTAAAAATGTCCCAGAAAGGTAGCTAGCTTACGTATGTTCCTTTGAAAAAGTCTATTGCTGATCCTCAAAAGCCCTCGGAGCAATACTCTCATTGGCAGCAGGAAATCTCTGAAGGGCTTGGTGCCCAAACCTGTGGTTTTAGGCAGCTTAACTTGAACTACCTAACAGTGTGAATGGTGGAAGGTGCCCTGAAGCTTTTAAAGCTCCCATGCTGTTATATCCTTGGCGGGATATAAGCCTTATAGTTAAGGCTACTGCAGCAATGATCAATATGATGAATATCAGTTCTTTATATACTTTAAGTATACACAATAACATTCCAGCATTAGCAATTCCACTAGTAGGTGCATAAGTTCCCTACATCAACTTTTAATGCTGACAGCATATGTGATTCAGCAAGTTCTACATTAGATTTTGTTGCAAAGAATCAAGCAACTGAGGACTTTATGTGAAGCACATTCTTTTAACGCTATACAAAAATTCTCATCGTTTTGCATAAGTTACTGTTCTACTACTTTATTAATTTACAAGCTGTCTTGGGAATCTGCATCACTCACAGCAAAGCCCAAATTTATACAGAAAGCAACAGGCAAAATAACTATTATTTTATAGGAGAAAAACACAGATTTATTTTCCAATGCATTTGTTTAACGCAGTATGGTGTTTTGCAAGTTAAAGGACATAAACTTTACACTTCATATAGGTGGTCTTCTGCATGAAGTTTTTAACATTTACTGTTCAGAGAGAAATATATATGCATAAAGCACACACTCACATACATACATGCACACATGCTCGCACACACATACATGCATTAAATGTATATCTATATCTATATCCATATCTATATCTATACATCTACATCGATATCTATCTATATATATATATATATATATATATATATATATATATATATATATATATATGGATCTACCTGTAATTATCAAAAACCCATTTCACTGAACTCCACAATGACGGAATGACTTTGCCGAAAACTTAGTTTCATGAATATGAATACCCATAATACCACAATTTTACTCCAGAAAATGATCCACTTGATCATCAAGGTAAACTTTACCCTTTTTCCTACTATAGTGCAATCTTGCAGTTGATATATTTAGTTAGGAGGGGTGTGGAGGGTGAAGCCTTCCACTTGGGTGGGTTTGATTTTCTTCAATTTGCTTATTACATGTTGGCCACCAAGTGGTTTGGTTCCCAGAGTAAAATTGCGGTGATCCGGGTTTTCATGAAAAAAGAAGTAATGTCTTTCCATAATGTTCCATCTGTGTTGTTGATCTTCATCCATTCAATACTGATGGGATCAGTTCGATCCTCGGAATAGTGCTGGCCATATATCAAGTTCGCGCCAGCCAAAACCTTTCAAGCTAAACTTTTAACTATGATACCCTTTTCCCTGTTACCTCAGATTGAGTTTGCCCTTAACCAGTAAAGCAGAGGCAGTTTCTGTGCAAGTGCTCTAAGCCAGCACTTGGACCCAAAGTATCTGCTAGGAACCTTTAGAGGGGGATGGAGGGTGGGACGTGATGAATGGATGAAGATCAACAACACAGCTGGAACATTATGGTAAGACATAACTTCTTTATCTGATGATTCTTAATCCTCATCCCATTCATCACTGATGGGATAGAGTGCCCAGCTAAATTTGTTCCCTGGATGGACCTCATGGAAGAATATTCCTGAGCAACATAGAGCCGAAGGATGCTCTACCCCTGGAGACCAGATCCAGTTTGCAATGAGTAATAAAAGTATGAAGAGAAGCCCAAGTTGCTGCTGCACATATGTTGTCCGTAAAGGGCCTAGAATGAAAGGCTACAGAAGTTGCCATCGATCTGGTAGAGTGGGCTTTGATTTTCTGTGGTATAGGCTTTTTCTCCTGATGATCTCTAAACCATTTAGATGAGGTCACTTTAGAAAACAGAATTTCCCATTCTTGGGCTAGAAAAGGAACTTAATAGTTGGTCTGATTTACTCATTGTCTTAGTTCTGTCCAGGTAAAATCTCAATTGTCTATGTACATCCAAAGAATGCAGACAGTATTCCCCTTTGTTAGTAAAATTTGGGAAAAATACTAGGTCAATAGGTTGACTGTTGGAGAAATCCGAAATGACTTTGGGGAGAAAGGTAGGGTTTGTCCGGAGTTATACTTTGTCCTTATGAAAGATGAGATAGGGCCAATTAATGCATAGAGTGTGGAGCTCTGAAATACATCTAGATAATGTGATGGTGACTAAAAAGTGACTTCCATGATAAGAATTTGATGTCACATTTCACTGCAGGCTCGAAGGGAGGTTGAGTCAAAGACTGAAGAACTAAAGTGAGGTTCCATGGTTCAATGGGTTGTTTCATAGGAGGTCTGATGTGAGAGACCCCCTTCAGAAAGGTTTTACATAAATGGTGAGTAATCAAGGGAGAGTTTCCAAAACCATTATGAAAGTTTGAAATAGCAGCTAGATGAACTTGTGTAGTAGAGGCTGTAGCTCCATTTTTTAAAAAAATTGATAAATAGTGAACTACAGTAACTGGAACTGAAAAAAAGGATCTAGATTTCTTTTCTTAGACCAAACAGAGAGTATTTTCTATTTGTCTAGATAGAGTTTTCTGGTGGATGGCTTGTGTGAGGCCAGAACAATATCACATACTGGAGAAGAAAGGCTATCCTGCCTGGTGATTAATGGAAGTGGAGAAACCAAGCTGTCAGCTTGAGACTGGTGAGGTTCGGATGACTCAACCCCTGGGGGTGAGAGATCAAGTCTGGAGATGGATCCAGAATCCATGGTCGGCATAAAAGCTGAGGCTGGAGGAAGGGGTACCATACCTGTCAAGGCCAATAAGCGGCTATGAGGATCACTTTGCTTTTCAACTGAAGTGCTTTCTTAAAAAATTAGGGAATCAGAGGAATAGGGGCACAGGCATACAGAAGTACTGTGGGCCAATCATGGAGCAGAGCGTCCCTTGGGGACTCCCCCTGTGGGGGAATTAGGGTGAAGTAGCTGCTGCATTTCTGGTTTGATGGAGAGGTGAATAGGTTGCAGCAAGGCTGAACCCAGTGGCTGAAAATTTTTGCCAATGTTCTGGGGTTGAGGGACCACTCATGAGGCAGGAGGATAAATCTGCTCAGCTTGTCTGCAATCATGATGGAATCTTCCAGGATATGTGTTGCTATCAGAAAGCAGTTGGAACCTATCACCCACTGCCAAATTCTCATGGCCTCTCGATATAAGGGGTAAGAATTGGTTCCTCCTTGTTTGTTGATATACCACACTACCAACATGTTCTCTAATTAAATTGCGATCATTCCAGAAGGAAGAACAGATTGGAATGCTTGCAACACTAAAAGCACTGTCTTCAATTCTAGAACATTGATATGCAAATTGGCCTCTGTTGTGGACCATGTGCCTTGCACTGTCATACCCTAAAAATGCCCCCCCCCACCTTATCAGGGAAGCATCCGTGACCACAGTGGCCTTGGGTTGAGAGGGGTGGAAAGGGTGGCTCCAAAGTTCTGTCTCTGGCCTCATCTGCCAAAGCAGGTCCTGTTTGCAATGATTGGTTATTAGTACCTGAAAACCAAGGGGGTGATGATTTGAGAACCATTGAGATAATAGAAGGGATTGAAGTATCCTCATATGAAGTTTTGTGAGAGGCACTATTGGTATAGCATCTGCCATGGATCCTAGGAGTTGAAGGACTTCCCATGCTGAGGTTTTGTTTTGGCAGAATATCACCCAAAGCTGAAGTCTCAGGCTTTGTAATTTGTGATGTTGGAGAGATACTAAACAGGAGTGGGTGTCGAAAACTGCTCCTATGAACTCTATATACTGGGTCGGATTAAGACTGGATTTCTCCCAGTTCATCGTTAATCCCAATTGTCTTGCTACAGAAAGAGTGTATCTCAAGGCTGTTACTAATTGATGCTTGGTGGGGGCAGTAAGGAGTCAATTGTCCAAATATGGAAACACCTGGAATCCTTGCAGCCTCAAGTGAGCTGTGACTACTGCTATGCACTTGGTAAACACTCTGGGAGCTGTAGACAGTATGAACGGTAGAGTGAAAAATTGGTAGTGATTGGCTCCTAGCTGAAAGCAAAGTAGTCCCTGGGAGCATTTGTCCATTTTGATATGGTAATATGCATCCTGGAGATCCATGGAGCACATCCAATCACCATTCCCAGGAATGGGAGAATGGACTGAACCGTGACTTGGGAATTTCTTTGGTTGACAGATTTGTTTAAATTGCTGAGATCCAAAACTGGTCTCCAGTCCCCTGTCTTTTTTGGCACCAAAAAGAAGCTTGAGTAGAATCTGGATCCGCATTGGTCTGGTGGGACTGTTTGGATGACTCTTTTTTGACACAGCTTTTTTATTTTTATAGCTGCTTCTTCCCTTTGACTGGATGGAATGTTGGGAAGTTGTGTAAGAGGTTTTTAGTAAACATTGAGGGGAATAGTGTAGTCTCTGGTGATATCTCTGCACCCAACAGTCGGACATTATAGATTGCCAGGCAGCGTGGTGCAGAGAGAAATGCCCCCCAAATGCTTCCAGAGGAAAGCAATTGAGCCGCTCTTCAAGAGCGCTGGTAGGGCTGTCCAGAGAAAGAATCTCTGGGTCCCTGGTTATGTGGGCTCCCTCTGCCTCGGTATGGACATCTTCTGGAAGAGTTACCCCCTCTGCCCCCTGGGAGTATACTCGCCGTATGTGTCATGAAAAGGACCCTGAGATTTTTTTGTGTCACAACTTCCCACACCTCTGGTTCCTGGAGAAGAAGTGCTGCGGAGTGGAGAAGCATACACCCATGGCAGAGAGGGTCTTGCCATCCTTTTCACACCAGGTTAGAGTGTACTTCACTTTAGGGCCAAACAGGGAAGAGGCTTCAACTGGAGCATTGAGGAAGGAAGACTTAAAAGGGTCCGTGAAATCACAAAGGCGCATCCAGGCATGCCGTCTCATTACTATGCTTGAACCGCAGCTCTGGCCACCCCTTCGGTTGCATGTGATATTAACCTCATGGATGAGTTAGAGATGGATTCCAGGGTCACGAGCTGTGAGGCTACTTTGTCACTAACCTGGTCAGACACCTGTCCTGAGAGAGTTCCAGAGAGCTCAGAGGTTAAATCTCTTTGGAATCTCGTAAAATATGTCAAATAGTTCAAGGACCATATAGCAATGGTCGATGACACAAACACTCACTTTCCCAATCTGTCCACTGCCTGAGACTCTCTGTTGGGTGGGTGAACAGTCTGACTCTCTTCGGCGAGTTCCTTTTTTGTGGCAGCCGCCACCATCATAGCATCAGCTGGTAAACCCTTAGACCATTGAGGGCTCTCCTCAGGAGGGGATAGGATTTTATCTGGTCTCCTAGGGATCAGCTCCACAGAATCAGGATTCTTCCAAGCGCACTCCACCATGAGTTGAACTAACTCATCTGCAGGTGGGGTCACCCAAGAGGTAGATGTTTGGGCACGGAAAGTCTGCAGAAAGATGGACTCCTCAGAGGAAGGATTGGTGGACTCCCAGTCACCTCTCTGTTTTAACATTTCAAGGATGTCTCCAAAGGAGACATCATCAGGAGGTGACTGTGGGGAACCATCCCCTTCATCGTAGTCCATATCCTCAGTCAGAGACTCCTCAGAGGAGTCTACATGCTTCCTCTTCCATGGAAGCTCCTCAGTGGGGGCTTCTGAGGAGCACTCGGAAAAAGGGGCGCCCTGCAATAGGGTCTTTTGCAGCTCTCATGCTCGATGTTCTGGGGCGGTGGCTTGTGTCAGCTGCAGCTCAGGGAAAAGGGGTTTCTGGGGTTCCGATATTGGAGGAATGCTTCCTGAAGCAAGTGCTCTCTCCATTGCCCAGAAAGCGGGTCAGCCTGAAGAGGGATGGGAGCCCGGAACCGAGAAGGACAACCTCGGAACTGGGGTCATACCCTGCTCTGCTAAACCCACCTCTGACACACACCCTGCTCTGCTGAACCCACCTCTGAGGAGGGAGCCTTAAGAAGAATCAGAGCCAACAGAGCCGCTGGCACCATAGATGGAACCATAGATGCTGTTGGAACTGTACTCAGCGCCAAAGTGCCCTCAACTCAGTCCTGAACTTGAAGAAGGTTTGGTTCCAACGATACCGAAGACCAAAGAGCTGGTCCTGAGGCCATAGTGAGGTCCACTACTGCAACAAAACAGAGGGTTCCAAGAAGGACATCAGAGCTAGAGACTTTGAAACCTGAGCAGTCACAGGAGGAGAGTATGATGGAGTCATTGGAGAGACAGTGCCAGGTACGGCAAGTGGATGGGTCTTGGATGGAGTGGGAATCCCCCTAGCTGTCAGCAGCTGATCCACAAGGCTCCTGATGGATCTAGTGGATACCCCCGACAGGGAGTCTGGACAGTGTAGGAAGGGACTATATATTTGTCCTAGAAAGAGGTCCACCGACGGGGAGTATCGGGTCCATGCGCTGATGTCCAATGGCACAATTGTCTCTAGTTTGGAGACAGGGAGCAGTGGGGATTTTATTGCAGTGATCGGTACTGTAGATGGAGTTGGTGCCGAAAAGGCTGTCAGTACAATAGAAGGCAAGGATGTGTCAGACACTAGAGGAGTCAAAGTTATAGGGACTGAAGATGTGCTCAGAGCCGTAGCAGCACTCGGTGCTGAAGAGGAGGGAGCAGTTATCGGAGTATCAGATGTCGGCGACTTGGACAAAGTCAGTGCCAAAACAGATGCCGAAGGTAGTATAACAGTTGACTGAACCAGGGAAGGTGCTGTGGTGATAGGCCTAGGTTCCAGAGGCATTTTATGTATTTTTGACTTAGTAGTTTTTCTTGGGTCACCAGGGGGTGAAGAGGGTAAAGAATGTGGTCCTTTCCTGTCTTTTCTGGGAGGGGGGGCCCTCTGTCACAGAAAGAGCCTCTGAAAAGGGCATCTTTAGAAGGCCCTTCAGGATCAACTTGTTTTTTCATTCATTTAACGTGCACTGACTGAAACCTTTACAAATAGAACATGGGGGCTGCACTGAGAGATGGGGCACCCTCAAACAATATACACAATCCTCATGTAAGTCACTGTTAGGCATTTTCCTACTACAAATATGACATTGTTTGAAACCAGAAATAACTTTCTTCTCAGACATAATGAAGCACCCAGAAAACTCACAGGTTGTAAAGAAAAAGGGAAGAGTTTTTTTTTTTTTTTTTTTTTTTTTTTTTTATAAAGGCAGGAGAGAAAGAAAGAAATGCCAGCGATGGTATTAAGAAATACCCCAAGAGGTAGGGAAAAAGGCCATACCACCAATGGCACCAAGGCTACCAACAGGTATTAAGAAAAAGGTTAAAAGGTTTAGCAGTAGAGCTTGAACAGTAAGGGTATGTAGAAAGGGTAGACAGAAAAAGAATAAAACACTCACTGAAGAAGAAATGACAGTAAAAGTAAAAAAAGTTGAACTTAGCTTGAGAGCTGGCTTGAACGCTGCTTTACGGTGACATGGCAAAAGAGATCTGAAGTAACAGGGAGAAGCGTATTGTGGGTAAAAGCTTAGCTTGAGAGTTATTGGCTGGCACAAGCTTGATATGTGGCTGGCACTGTTCCGAGGATGGAACCGATCCCATCAGTGATGAATGGGATGATGATTAACAACATCAGATCTAAGTTTTCAGTAAAGTCATCTCGTCCTTTTGATTTTTGGATAAGTGGGTTTTCGATATTTCAAAGTAGACAAATAGATAGATAGATAGATAGATAGATAGATAGATAGATAGATAGATAGGTAGATACATACATACACACATAGATATGGATAGATATAGATATATATGTATATGGGAACCAGAGATTTGATCAAACATTCAGAATACTGAATATTTTTAATTCTGACACAATTGACCTAAGAGGTGTTTTACTGAGGAACGATAGCATTACATAGTGCAAGTCTGCGGTATACTAGGGATCAGGGACTTTCCCCTTTCCCCATTGTATTTTGATCTTGGAGTTGGTATGTATAATTAACAGGAGATGTGGGGGTGCAGGTTTTTTGCCCCTCCCAAAAAACATGTTTTTACTTTCTTTTGTGTTATTTTTGAATAGCTGATATTCAAAATCTTTTGTTTGAACATTTCCCATTTCAAAATTTGTTTTTTGAGCAAGTGAATAACACTCATTCATATATAAATATCAATTTTATCATTCTATGAAAACAGAGGATCAGAGGAGCAATAGTCAGTAAGTGCTCACAGGACTGTTGGAGGCTCAGCCATATACATCTTGAAGTGGGCACACTTAAAAGTTCTTGCCACCCTTTATGCATAATTAATAGTGCCCACATCCCAAATCAAGCATGACCATACATAATAACCCTGGTATAAATGTATGTCAACCCATCCAGTCATTATGACCAGCTTTAAAGGCAGACAAAGTAGTACTTTTGTGTGACTTGTGGTGGTAACTTATTCCATACAGTAGGGATACATTCAGGATCCTATCCCTCCTGAGAGTCTTGTTTATTTGTTGGTGTAAATTTAGGCCCTTGGTGCAAGTGTCTGTAGAGTCATTGGATTTGCAAAGAAATAGCAAGTCATATATGACTGGATCTTTCATGGCTCGATATTTGAGATACAGGTCATCTACGAGTTGTCAGTAGAGGCTAGAGAGTTATGCTAACAAGAGATCTAAAGGAGTTAAAGCCTTTATTTATTTAGTTGTTAGTTGGTTATTTAGTTATTTATTTTTGAGGGGGGTAAAAATCTTTGGAGCCTTTCCAGTTGAGCAATATGCTTTGATTTGTACATACAGAAGGGGACACTTCAGCCAACGATGGGTCTGATAAGGGACAAGTACAGTGATGAGAAGATATCTCTGGATCTTGAAGATATTGGCTTGGAAACTAACTGGACCATATAGAAGGATTTCCTGACTATGGCAAAAACATGATGAATAAATGAGAGTGTTGTCTACATAAGTACCCAGGTCACTTATGACTGCATTTATTTGAAGAAGAATGCTCCTTATAACATATGAGGTGGGCTTAGCTTTTTTGTCAGACTCTGCTGTGCTATATATTTTTTTTTTTCATTTTAACAGTGCTTAGCTTGTTGTTATTGATAAACTCGGTCAACCACACTTCAGGAATATTCGCTTGGACATCTCCAAAATAAATGACAGACAGGAGAGAGCCTGGCACTGATCCCTGTGGAACTCATTAGTTAGCAATTTTATGTTTACAGATGGTACCAGCAACTCTTAGCACTTTGGATCTGTTGGATGGCCAGTTTGCAACACGATAGACAGCATAAGGGTTTGCATTAAGTTTGTCTAATTATTCAGTAATACCAGCATGGGGGAATAGTGTCAAAAGCCTTTGCCAAGTCAACATAAGCGGTATGCACAGAATGATCATGATGATTATAAGGGAAACTACACATTCAGGGCTAGTGAATTCAGCAATGTGGGTAGGTGGGGTAAAGTTAGGACTAAATTCATCTGCTAATATGATGCCTATATTTTTGGGATTGGAATGCATGATATTATTACTGTGGATGAGCTCAGTGCATTGTAAAACATTATTCTTTAATTTCCTGATACAACTGAAAGAACGATTTGCAGGTTCCTTTGGTATCATAGTGAACTTACATTTGGACTCTGCTTTGCATTTTTAATAGTGCTGTTAAATTCTTTGCTGGCATGTTTCAGTGTGTTTCAGTGTGGTCTTGAAGTAGGGGGATTTCCTACAATGTTTCATTGTTTTTCTTCTTTTGTTATACAGTTGATTAATATGGGACTTCCAACCACAGATCTGTATTTAGGAATTTACCATTATATTTAGTGAGGATGGGTACATATTTTTTATTCAGCTGTTTAGATGCTGGTAAAAACTGAATGTAGCAACCATCTCAGCTGGGTCCATTTGTGGGCATTGTTGGGAAGTTTGTGTAGGTCTACAAGTTGAAGAAGGTTTGTCCTGAAGAGCCCCTAAAGATAGTTGCATTTGTTGGTAGGGTGATACCATTAAGCCTGACAAAGAAAGTAACTGATATGTGGGTCAGATTTAACCAGGGAGGTGCAGATGTATGGTGAGTACAAGTCATGGCTAGGTTGAGAAGGCTAAGGCTTAGGATATTAGAGCCTCTAGTGGGTAATTTACAATTTGCTCCAGTGCATTGGTATTAACAAAGTCTAGGAAATGCTAAACATATCAATTTTTAGAGATGTAAGTGTGCCAGTCAATGCTTAGGTAATTGAAATCCCCTGGCAAGAAAGTATTTGGTCGGATATTTTACCTCTCAATGGCATTAAGGTAATTTCCACGATCTTTGGGGACATTGATGGGAATCTTTAGCTAGCAATGAAGTAATACTTGGATTTTTTAAGAGTGGTTTAGATCTCCAGCATCTCCATGTCAAGGTTGTGGATAATTGGATGTGAGGTGATTATGTTTCTGGCAAATACACATACTCCCCCACAGTTATTTATTAAAGGGCCTGAAGTGATGACAAATACTAAACCATGGTATAGTGGAAATGCTGTCTTGTCCTAAAACCATGTGTTAGTAAGTATATAAATATGAATCTGTTTGAGTTGCTGGAGGGCTTCAAGTTCTAGTGACTTTTCTGCTTAGATTTCTAGTTTGAGTAATGCCATCATGATGCTGTCCAAATATGGGTTTGAGTTTGCTATGTAGGAATGTCCAGTAGAGAGACACTGCCTAAAAAGATAATATGGGGTAGCAAGGGCTTTAACCAGTATATGGTAGTCCTGGCATGAAAGGTGTAAACTATCCCTGGTAAAAAAGGAAATCTTAACAACCATTTCATCCTAGGCTGACACATATGGAATTCCCTTAGAATGAGACCATCTACTTTGGCAGCTGTTAAAGTCAGCTATCTCATCTTGGTACCTAGGCATCATTCTTGGTGAAAGCAAGATACTACTAAAAAACAGCGCCTTTCCTGCCTCTTACACATACATAGTAAGTTACATCATGTCTCTGTACGTTCTTCTAGGTGGACCACCTCAGGTCATTCACTTCTACATAGGCCAGCAATAGGTCATAGCCATACATGTCTGGTTTAAAAAAATTTGTGACATTATAGATTCTGGCACTTGGCAAGTAACTTAGAGTTGACATGTTATTGTCCAGTCTGGTTAGTGTGGGGTCTGTATACCTAACTATAGAGTCACCTATGACTAAGGCATTTCCTGGGTGGCAGCAGACTTAGTAGACCTTATAGGCTAAGGCCTGTTTTCCTGGTGATTCTTGGCTGATCTGTGCAGAGCTGCAGTATGTGGAATAGAAGTATTAGATGTTGCCTGATGTGCTAAAGGTGCGCTGATGGGTGAGACCTTTCGGTGTGTTCTAGAAGGCTTTGGAAAAAAATAATTTAAAGAGTGAAAGTACAATCAATAAGAGCCAGTTCTTATGGTGCAGTGGGATAAAGCCCTTACTGTGGCACAGGTCACTCAAGTTCAGATAGGAGTTCAAGTGCCAGGTGGAGCTGGTGTGGTTGAGGAAGAAAATAATGAGATTAAGCCTGTTTACCACTTTTTGGGGAGATGAATGATCAGTATTTATCTGGGTACATGTTCTACTGTAGAATTCCTAGTGGAGACTTAAGGTCATACACAGATGCTGTTTATAATGAGTTAAGTAAAATGATGATGTAGCATGCAGAGACATGAATGATAATGACAAGGCTCACTGTATGCCACCCCCTTGGACACTAAGGGTAAGTGGAGGGGATGATACAGCTATTGGGAAACCCTATAACAGCTGCGAGGATGATGGTTCTCACAGCATGATCTCACCCACTAGGTTGTAAAAGATATCTGGCTGATAGTAGGGAGAAAGCAGTTATGTACTCACCATAATGTTCCATCTGTGCTGTCCATTTTCATTCTTCCTCAGCCTATGGGTTTGGGATCCAACTCAGCCTTTATAGTAGCTAGTAGTAACTAAAAAACTCATGAACTTCTCCCTTACCAATAATGCACCCTTTCTAAGTATCTCAGATCTTGTTTGCTAATAGAAGTAAAAGAAAATATCAGAAGTATCCAGACAGACTACATCTGGAGCTCAGTACAAGGTAAGTGCCCACCTAAGACTACTTGCTCATCTAGGAGTTCAAAGGTATGGGGCTGGAGGATGGGGAGTTTAAGAAGAATTAAAATGGACAACTCAGATGGAATGTTATGGTGAATACATAACGTCTTTATGTGATGTTGTCAATTTTTTTTCTATTCTCATCCTATGGACAGACTCCCCAGCTACCTTAGATCTTGGCTGGACTCAAGGAAGGATGTTCCTCAGCACCATTGAATTGAATGATGCTCTACCCCTGGGGAACAAATCCAATTTATAATGAGTAACAACGGTATGTGGAGCCCAAGTTGCTGCTGCACAAATATCATCCCCAGAGGCTCTAGTCTGGAAAACAGATGAAGTTGCCATTACACTAGTAGAATGGACTCATCATGATTTTGGCAAGGCCATGCTGAAAAGATCATAAATGAAAGTAATACAACTGGTAAGCCATCTGGACAATGTTACTTTGGTGACTAGTTTATTCAAATTAGCATCTGAGAAGGAAACAAATAATTGGTCAGATTTCCTGAAATCGTTGGTTCTATGAAGATAAAAATGCAATTGTCTGTGAACATCTAATAAATTTAACAAGTATTCACCTTTGTTCTCAAAGTTTGGAAAAAAATGCTGATAAATTGATGGACTGACTGATATTTGTATCTGATAACACCTTTGGTAAAAAGAATGGATTAGTACGGACAGATACTTTGCTTTGTGAAAAATCAAATATGGTGGTTTGGAAGATAAGGTTTGAATTCCCAAAATTCTTTTTGCAGTATTTATGGCTACCTAAAGATTGTCTTCCAAGAAAGAAATCTGAGATCACACTTAGCTGCTGGTTCAAAAAGTGGGTGTATAATAGCCTACAGCACCAAATTAAGGTCCCAAGGGGGAATATGGTCTTTATACGAGGATTTAGAAAGAGAGATCCTCTCAAAAATGCTTTGCAGAGTTTATGTGAAGCAACTGAAGAACCTTAGAAACTAATGTGAAAATAAAATATTGCCACCAAAATGGACTTTGATAGTCAAAGAAGGTGACCCTTCTTTGAAAATCTGGGCTAAAAAAATCAAGAATATCATTAATCGGAGCAGAGAAGGGAAAAATATTTTTTGTGATGCCCAGAGAATTAATCTTTTCCATTTACTGGAATATAGCTTACATGTAGATGGTTTATGAGCAGACAAGAGTATGTGTCAGACTGGAGAGGAGACCATAGGTTGTCTGGCTATTACTGGAATTGGAAAAGCCAGGCTGTCAGCCTGAGATTGGGTATGTCTGGGTAAAACATGCCCATTGGGTGAAACAGGAGGTCTGGAGTTGGCTCCAGAATCCATGGTTGGTGAAGTAAGTGAGGCCAGAGGAAGGGGAACCAAATCTGTTGAGGCCAATATCGTGCAATGAGGATTAATTTGCTCTTCAACCTGGCCACTTTCTGTAGAAATTTCAGGATTAATGGAGTTGGGAAAGGCATAAAGGAGACTGGGAGGCTAATTATGAAGAACATCCCTCTGTGACTCCCCACTTGGGGGGAATCAGGGCAAAGTATTTGCTCACTTGTTGTTTAGAGGGGAGAGGTGAAAATATCATAGGAAGGCTGGCCCCACTGACAGAGTATCCTTTCCATCACATTCTGATTAAGGGACCATTCATGGGGTATACTAATGCACCTGCTCAGCTTGTCTGCTATCACATTGGACTTCCCTGGAATTTGCATTGCTATAAAAAAGCAGTTGGATGAAACCACCCATTGCCACACTCTTAGAGCTTATCAACACAAGGAGTAGGATCTCATTGCTCCTATGTTGATATACCAGACTAATGACATATTGTATGATTGAATTGCAATAATTTCTAAGGGAAGAGCATCTTGGAAAGCCTGCAATGATAAAAGCATTGCTCTTATCTCCAGAATGTTGACATGCAAGTGTCTTGGACTGGGGAATCAAGTGCCTTAAACTGTTTTGCCCAGAAAATACCCCCCTGACCCCAGCTGGGAAATGTCTGTGGTCACTGTGACCTTGGGCTGGGGAGGACAAATGGGTGACCTTGTAGTGTCTGATCTGATTGAATCCACCATTTGAGATCTTTTTTGAAAATATTGGTGATCTTTATTTGAGTCAACATTGGCTGTTGAAGGATAGACCATTGTGCTGATAACTGCCATTGCAGAATTCTGATATGAAATATGGCCAGTGGAGCTAGTGTTATTGCTGCTGCTATGGATCTCAAAGTCTGAAGAACCAACTGAGCTGAGATTTTGTTGCTGCATATTATTCTTGTGACTTGCGACCTGATTGTCTCCACCATTGAAGGGGAGAGTGAGGCTATTGTCTCTTTTGTGTTGAGAATTGCTCCTATAAAGCTTAAACTTTGAGTGGGTTCTAGATAGGATTTCTCATAGTTTATAGTTATCCCTAGATGTAAACACATGTGGAGAACATTGTCTCTTACCTTAATGGTTTATGCCTGGTCAGGGCAGAACTGAGTCACTCATCTAGATATGGAAACACTCGGAATCCATGCAATCTCAAGTGAGCTGCCACTACCATCATGTACTTGGTAAACACCCTGGAGTCTGTGGTGAGACCAAAGGGTAGTACTCTGAACTGATAGTGACTGGCTCCCAGCCAGAAGTGTAAGTACCTCCTGGATTGTTTCTTCATTTTTGTGTGATAATACGCATCCTGAAGGTCTATAGAGCACATCGAATCATCCTTTTCCAGAAATGGAAGAATGGACTGAACTGTGACCATCCATCCAGAACTTGTTTCATCAAACTGATTTGTTCAAGTTGCTGAGATCCAAGATTGGTCTCCAGTCCCCATTTTCTTTGGCACTTAAAATGAATCTTAAGTAAGTTATGGATCCTTTCTGGTCTAGTGGGACCTTCTGGATGACTCATTTTTCTAGCAGCTTTTGCACCTGAATAGCTGCTTGTTCACTCTGACTGGGTGGAACATCTGGGAGGATGAAGGGAAAAGGATATAATATATCCCCTGGAAATGATCCTCTGCACTGTGGTATTCAGTGTTATTAACAGCCAGGCTGTCCAGTGCAGGGCCAGTAGACCCACGATTGCCTCCAGAGCAGGGCAATTGGGCCTCTATTCAGGAGCACTGGAAGGCCTGCCAAAAAAGAATCTCTGGACCCCTTGTTTATGTGGGCTTCCTCTGCTGTGAGGGCAGAGTCTACCATTGGAGTTCCCCCTCTGCCCCTGAAGGAACTACTGCTACACGTGTGTTGAAAAGGCCCTTGGGATTTTCTGAAACACATTTTCCTACTTCTTTGTTGATTCCTGCAGGAGGATCTCTGCAAAGTGGAGAAATGTATGCCCTGGACAATGTGTCTCTCACTTTAGGGCCAAATAAGGATGTGCCATCAAATGGAACATTGACGAACATAGACTTGAAAGGCTCCACAAAGTGACACAAGTGCATCCTGGTGTGCATCCTGATGGCAATGCCTGAACCTACTGCTCTGCTCATTTCTTCTGCTTCATGTGAAATGAGCCTAATGAAAGAGATAGAAATAGATTGGAGGGTAGCCAACTGGGAAGTAACCAAGGCCCGTACTTCCTCAGATATGGATCCTGAGAGGGTTTTTGAAAGCTCTTTAATCAGATTCTTCTGTCACCTAGTGAAGTGTGCCAGGTAGTTCAGGAACCATGAGGAGAAAGTTTCTGAAGCATAGACACACTTCCCAAATCTATCCATCATCCTAGACTCCTTGTTTGGGGATGGATAGAGGAACTTTCCTCAGCTAGTTCCTTCTTCATAGCTGGGCCACAAACATGGCATCCAAAGTCATGTGCACCTTTTGTCCCAAAGTGTTTGCCCTCGGGAGCAGTAATAATTTTGTCTGGTCTCTGGGGAATTGGCTCAATGGTGTTGGGGTTCTTCCATGCCCGCCGAGAGATCAACTCAATTAGCTCATTGGTGGGCAGAGTCACCCAGGAGGTAGAGGGGCAAGTACCAAACACCTGCAGGTACTCTGACTCCTCAGATGAAGGATGTCATCTGTTTTAGAATTTCCAGGATGTCTCCAAAGGAAACATCTTCAGGAGGTGACCTTTCACTCTCATCAAAGTCTGTGTCTTTGGTGACAGATTATTCTGGGGAATCCAAGTGCTTCCTCTTTCACAACTTCTTCTTAAGGATCTCCTCAATAGGATGCTCTGGGGAGGTATCAGAATAAATGGGAATGCCCTGCTGGAAAGCTTGGGGTTTTGGTACTCACTGTCCCTGTGGAGAAAAATGTTGAGACTCTATACACAGAGATGACAGGGTTGAGGGCTGAGGCTCTGAGGAGGTAGGGACCATCTGAGCTGCTGAAGCAGATATGACTCTCTCCAAAACCTTAAAGGATGAGCTCCTCTGTGTGGGACAGAACTTCAGATCTGAGAGAGCAAGTCTCTGGATCCTAGTCCCTCCCTGCTCTGAGAAAAATCCTTTTGAGGCAGAAGCTGGAGCCAAGCTCACTCAAGCCAAAGCCCCTATGTGCAGAGATGGCTCTGAAAACTTTGGAGTCAATCCCAACACCTCTGAGCCATCTAGGAAGCTATGGTTCTGAGAGGTCTCTGGCTCTGACTGAACCAAAGAACTTAGAGCAAACACTGGATCTCATGATAAAGTCATCTTCAAATCCAAAGCAGTCAGAACTGTGTAGCTCAGATCCAAGGACTCTGAAGCTTTGAAAGAAGTCAGAGGAGGATGTAAAGGAGGAGTAGTCAATGTATAGATTTCCTGGCCCAAAGTGCTAGGAGTTAAGGAAACCCCTGGCATACTCTACACCCACATCATCTTTCTCACCAGTCTCTTCATGTCCTCTTTGGTCAAACTCCTAGAAGAATGGGTAGACATCAGAGATGGAAACTTGGGCCATTGCAGAAAGGTAGAAGGCACTCTCAATGGGACTGGGTGTAAGTAAAGGTGAGTATTGGGTTCTTGGCAAAGCAGGTAGGCTTAAAGATAAATCAGTGGGTGTCTGATCTGGTGAAGATTTGGTGCTGTCAGAAGTTGGATCCAAAGAAGTAGATGAATCCATATGTTTCTTAGTCCTCACTCTCAGATCAGAGGAGGTTGTAGAATCCAAAAGCTTGGGTCTTTTAACTGAGAGATCTGATGGCGAAGCCAGAGATGACAAAAGCCTCTTCTTAGATTTTTCAGACACTTTTGATGAAGAACAGTAAGGCCTAGATGATGTTGATTTGCCCTTTTTGTTTATTAAAAGGGGAAGCTTCAGATAATGCCTCACTGAATGCAGGTGGAAGAAGACCTTTAAGAATCAACTTATTTTTGTGTTCAGCCAGAGCTCTATGGTTGAACGTGTGACATATAGAACAATCTTCTTAGAGGTGAAGCGGTCCCAAACAATTATCTCACAAGGCATGCGAGTCAGAATAAAACATTTTCCTCTGACACTTCCCACACTTTTTGAAGCCAGCTGGCACGTTTTCTTTATCTGCCATACTGAAAGAGAAAGGGTAACACAAAAAACTAAGGATAAAAAGCTTTTTTTATTGTTAAAGAAAAAGAAGTAAAAAGGGGGATGTCAACAATGGTGATAGAGGAATACAGTAAGTGTAAATAGAAAGAATACTGGCGATAATATTCAGAGATATTTTCATACGAAAAAAGGAAGAGGGGGGAAAAATAGCAAGAAAACAGTTGCTAGGTAAGGGATATAAGCTAAGCTTTAAAGATAAACAGAGAACGTTGCAGAAAAAAAAACTATTTAAAGGAGAAAGGAAGTTTTAAATTCAAATAAATTCACTTAGCTGCTTGAGAGCAACTGGTCACCACGTCTAATGTGAATATCAGCAAATGAGATCTGAGTTACTTAAGAAGGATGCATTATGGGTAAGGGAGAAGCTCAAAAATTTCTTGGTTACCATAAGCTATTCTAACATCTGAGATGGATCCAAGGGACTGGATCCAAACCCACAGATTGGGGATAGAACAAACATTGACATCAGATCTTGATTTTCAGGAGGCTATAGGCATTAAAAAGAAAGTACTGTTCAGTCAGGATTTCTCTGTTTTGGATTGCTGGTGGACTCATAAGATAAATGTTTTTAGAGTGGGACTGCATCCCAGAACTCATTCTTACTTACATGTAATCAATTCCAGGGTCACACCAACACTGGGGAAAAGAAGTCCCCATCGATAGTAAAAAAAAATGTATGTACTCGCTGTAACATTCCATCTGAGATCCTCATTTTCATTCTTCCTCAACTGACGAGTTCTGATCTGAGACTCGGAACTGACTCAGCCACTTCTACCAGATCATCTGATCCAAGAACTCTCAAGCTCCTCCCTTTACTCATAATGCCCCAACAACCTTACATACCTCAGATCGAGTTTGCTGCACCTAGTTATAAAGGGACAACACAAAAATTAACAAAAAGGTAGAAAGGAAAAAGGGAAGCTGGAGCTCAAACAAGGAACAGAGGTCCCTGTACAACTGTTAGAAGCAAAGGAAGGGGACAGATGGGCGGGAAGTTGAGGAAGAATTAAAATGGACTACACAGATGGAATGTTATGGTGAGTACATAACTTTTTTATTTGATGTTTTCCTTTTCATTCATTCTCAACTGACAGTAGGGAGTCCCCAGTTGCTGTAACTAGGGAGGCCCTCAAGGAAGGATATTCTGGAGTACTGCTGAGCCAAAGGCTTCTCATTTTCTAGAAATCAAGTCTAATTTATACTGAGTAATAAATATATGAGAATTAGTCCAAGTTGGACCTGCACAAATGTCATCTAAATAAGCCTTTGAGCAAAAGGCTGAAGAAACTTCCATAGACTTCATGGATTGAGATCTACGAGGCTTGAGCAAAGATAAACATTTTTTACCATAAGCAAAGGAGATACATTCAGTTAACTATTTTGCCAATCTAACTTTGGATAGTGGTTTTCCCAATCTGTTAGCAGAAAATGTAACAAATAGCTGGTCAGCTTTCCTGATGTTTTTGGTTTTATGATGATAAATGCAAAGTTGCCTAAGTATATCCAAAAGGTGTAGCATATAAGGGTCTATATCAGAACAATGAAAATCCAAAATAGCGAATGACCTAAAGGTAAAAAATGCAGGACCTCGAACTCCCTCCATTTTGCCAATGTAACTTTGGATAATGGTTTGCCCAATCTGATAGCAGAAAATGTAACAAATAGCTGGTCAGCTTTCCTGAAGTCTTTGGTTTTATGAAGATAAATGCAAAGTTGCCTATGTACATCCAAAAGGAGTAGCATATAAGGGTCTATATCAGAATGGAAATCCAAAATAGCGAACAACATAAAGGTCGAAAATGCAGGACCTCGAACTCACTATTGTGGGGGGCTGCACCACCCACACACACACACACACACACACACACACACACACACACACACACACACACACACACCACTAAATATATATACCAACTGCGAGATCACACTACAGTGAGGAAATGGAAAATATTCCAATCTTCACTGTACTGAGATCTCACAAAAACAGATCAAGATCTGGCATTTCCGACCTTTAAGTCATTCGCTATTTTGAGTTTTCGTTATTCTAATAGAAACTATAGCATATAATCTCCCTTATTTGAAAAGTTAGGAAAGAAAAACTGGAAAATTAATACATTGGTTTATAATGGATTTAGAAGCTACCTTAGGCAAAAAAAGAGGGATTTATTTGCAAGGTTACCCTGTTTTTGTGACAAACCAAGTAAGGCAGCTTGGAAGATAGAACCTGGAGTTTGGACACTCATTTAGCTGATTTAACAGTGAGCAGAAACATTTTTTTCCAGAACAAAAGAATTAGCTCTGCTTTGGCTGAAGGTTCAAATGGAGGTTGTGTCAAGGCCTGAAGCATTATAGTTAAAACCCAAGGAGGAGTAGGATCCTTTAATGGGGGTCTAAGTAAAAAGGCTTCCTTGAGAAACACTTTACATAGTTTAGAGTTATTCCCTCCCAGGTGTAAATTAGATATAGCAGCTAATTGCAATTTAATAGTAGAAAAACTATCATCTTCATTAAAAATTGAAGATACAAATGTGAAGATAGATGGCACAGGTGCAGAAAAAGGGTCCAGGTCCTTGCTAAGGGCTCAGAAAATGAATCACTTCCATTTACTTTTGCAAGTCCTTCTAGTAGAAGCTTTTTGAGAAAATAACAAAATATGACTTACTGGAGAAGTGAATCTGGACTGTCCAGTTATCAATAGAATTGGAGAAACCATGCAGTCAGTGTGAGGCCTGTTAAGTCTGGGTGAGTCATACCTGTCGAGTGAGATAGGAGGTCTGGAGTGGAATCCAGTGTCCAGGGCAGATGCAGAAGATGAGACCAGTGGAAGGCAAACCAGATTGGCCAAAAACAAAAGCGTACAATGAGGATAACTGTGCTCTTCAACTGGAATGCTTTCTGTAGAAATTTCTGAATGAAAAGTAATGGTGGGTAAGTATAAAGAAGACTGGAGGCCCAATCATGGACTAGAAAATCTCTCAGTGACTCCCCTCTTTGTGGGCTCAGGACAAAGAACTTGCTGCATTTGTTGTTGAGGGTAGAAGTGAATAGGTTACAGCATGGCTGGCCCCATCGGTGCAAAATTCTTTCCACCCCTTTGACATTGAGAGGCCATTCATGAAGCATCAGGATGGACTTGCTTAATTTGTCTGCAATCACGTTGGATTTCCCCAGCATGTGCATTGCTATTAGGAAGCAACCAGAAGAAATCACCCATTACCACACTTAATTGCTTTTCTACAATGAGGGTAAGATCTGGTTCCTACCTGTTTGTTGATGTACCAGACCACTGACATATTGTCCGTCTGAATGGCAATTGTCCCAGATGATCGAACAATGCTAGGAGGATTGCTGTCATCTCCAGGACACATATATGTACCTTGACCTCCTCGGGCATCACTTACCTTGGACTATCCTTCCCAAGCAGTGCCTTCCAGCTCTGTGGGCAAGGGAAGAACAAATAGATGGCTTTTGCAGAGCTGGTTTGAATGAATCCATCAAAGAAGATATCTTTTGCACTCTTGTGTAATCTTGGCTGAAGCATCCAGTGGATGTTGAAGAATGGACCACTGGCCTGAAAGTGTCAATTGAAGAATTATCATGTGGAATCTGGCCAGAGGAGCAAGAGTGAAAGATGCTGCCATTGATCCCAGGGCTTACAAGATTAACCAAGCAGGGAAAGAAGAACTTTGAATAACTTTTTGACCTGGGTCCTCAGTATCTGTATTCAAATAGAGGGAAGAAAGGCTATCTTACTGACTGTGACCAGATAAGCACCTATGAACTCTAGGTTCTGCGTAGGCATAAACTGAGATTTGTTGTAATTGACAGTGATCCCTAGAGGAACACACAACTGGAGCTAGTAGTCCCTTGCCTATAGAAGTTGATGCTTGGTTGGGGCAGTTAGGAGCCAGTCATCCAAATATGGAAACACTCAGAATCCCAGCAGTTTCATGTGAGCTGCTACCACTGCCATGCATTTGGTGAACACCCTGAGGGATGTGGTGAGACCAAAGGACAGTGCTCTGAACTGGTAATGACTAAAAGTGTAAGTATCTTCAGGAGCACCGGTTCACTTTGATGTGATAGTATGCATCCTGAAGATCTATTGAGCACATCTAATTGTCCTTTTGCAGCAGAGGCAAAATGGACTGAATCATGTCTGTCTGAAACTTTGTATACTGTACAAACTGATTTAATTTGGTATGATCCACAACTGATCTCAAGTCCCCTGTCTTTTTTGACACTAAGATGAATCTTGAGTAAGTTTCAGACCCTCTCTGGTCTGGGAGGACCTCTTGGATGACTCTTTTTTTCTAGCAGCTTTTTAACTTCTAGAGATTCCACTTCCCTCTGAATGGGTGGAACATCAGGAATTGTCTTTACATTGGTGGGAAGGGTCAGAGAAAATGGTATGGTATAACCTCTGGATATGATTCTCTGTGCCCATGTATCTTTTGTAATAGGTAGCCAGGCTCCCTGGAGCAGAGACATATGTCCCTGACTGCCTACATGGGTGAACAGTCAGGCCTCCTTTCAGGAGCACTGATAGGGCTTATCCAGAAAGGAAACCTTGAAGCCCTAGTTCTGCAGGCCACCTCTGCTGTGAGGATGGCATTTTACATTTGAGTTCTACCCTCTGCCCCTTGAGGAACTATCTCCATGTGAATCTTGAAAAGGACCCTGGGATTTCCTAAATCACATTTTTCTCCCTCCTTGCTGATTCCTAGAGAAATGTTTCTGAGGGGTTGAAAAATGTACACCCACAGCAAACAGGGTCTTTCCCTCTTGACTTAGACTCTGACTTACACTTATCAGGCTTTTTGGAGGGGGGTAGATGGAAGAAGGCCTTTAAAAACAAGCTTGTTTCTTCGATTGGTTAAAGCCCTAGAATTTGAACAGTCTGTTTCTAGAAGAATAGGACTTAGACAGTACATGCATTCCCTCTTATGCCCACATGTAACGCATGTTTTTGAATTCCATAGGCTTGTCGGCCATGATAAAACACGAACAATAACAATACTGACTTGGCTTGCAGTACAGAAAAATTTCTTAACAAACACTAAGGATAAAATGGGATAGAAAAGTTTTTTTTTTATTTTTTTTGACTACTAACAATGATAGGAAGAAATATTCCAAAGAGTAAAGAAGGGATACCAACAATGGCATTAGAAAGGGTACTGAAAAATGGTAGCTAAAAGGGAGCAGAAAACAACTAAATTCATCTCAAAGATTATGGAAAGGAGGTAAGAATACAGTAAAATACAAAAGTTAGAAACAGAGACTAACTCAAGACAAAACAGGCTATGAAAACTGGAAAAACTCCAATAAATGCTCGAGAGCAAAGGGATCCAAATCTGAAGCTAATGGCAGCAAACGAGATCTGAGGTATGTTAGGCTGGTGGGGCGCTGTGGGTAAAAGGAGGAACTCAAGAGTTCTTAGATCTGATGATTTGTCAGAAGCAGTTGATTCAGATGTGGGAGGTTGGCATAATGATTTTTATCTTACAGACACAAGGTGCGTGGTTGGATTGTCACATGTGATAATTGGCTAGGCTTGGAATGACCCACAAGGGCAGTTAGCCTGGTAATAATCTATGAACCTATGAATCCATCAGATGATGAATGGATTAAAAAAAACAACATGAGTTCTTTCACTAAAACTATTTATATATTTCTATCTATGTATATCCATATATATATATATATATATATATATATATATATATATATATATATATATATACATAGTTCCCCTTTAGAATCTCGAATTGCTGAAAGCTCAAAATTCATAAGCTCGAGCCAACAATCTCAAGTTTCAGTAACTCAAAATTGTGAAGGGGAGACAACCAAAAAAAAAGGACGTTTACTTACATGTATGCAGGGGGCCGAGACCCCCTGCACTCTCCCTGCTTAAATATACCAGCTCCATGACCGCACTATAGCAGAGGAACATAAATTCTCCCATTGTGCATTTCTGTATACAGCGTGGAATGGGAGATTTCCCTCATCCCCGTTGTAGTGCGATCTCGGAGTTGGTATATTTTAGTAGGGGGGTGTGGGGGGCCCAGGGGGGCTTGTCCCCCTGCAAAAACATTGTAAAGACATTTTTGAATGACATTTACGTCCACTTTAGAATTTCGAGTTGCTGACAATTCGAGATTCTGGGCTCAAGCTTATGAATTTCGAGGTTTCAGCAATTCGAGATTCTAAAGGGGAACCATACACAGACACACACACACACGCACACACACACACACACACACACACACACACACACACACACACACACACACACACATCTATAGCTATATATCTGATCTATATATATATATATATATATATATATATATGTATAGATATATATATATATATATATATATATATATATATATATATATATATATATAGTTTCACTTCACAATGTCGAAATACTGAAATCTCGAATTTCAGTAATTCAAGACGAAAGTGTCGAAAGTACAGTTGCCCAAAACTGCATATGAATGCAAATGAAATGAAAATGTCGAATCTGTGGTTGTGGTGATGCGCTATGTGATGTGTGGTTTACTGTGTCTGTAAGGTGAGGTGTGGTCTGGGATATGAGGATGACTGCCAATGTGTGGTTTTAGCTGGAGATTCAGGAAAGTGTTTTTTTAAGGGTTTTGGGTTGGGATTTGAGTGTATGTGAGTGTGTTGGGAAGTTTTAGGTGTAGGTTAGGGTAGGTAGATAAGAGTGTGAGTGTGTAAGTGTTGAAAGTGGTGGTGTTTGTACATATGTAATGTGTGTTTGTGCAATGGGGAGTGCGTAGCACTGAGTTTAGTGTCTTTTTCTTTTTAGTGCAACCTCAGAGTTTGTATATATATAAGTAGTGGGGGTGTGAGGGGTGCAGGGGGGGCTTGCCTCCCTGCTTATATGTAGGTTATGTGAGTTTGGTTTGTATGTGTGTGTGTGTGTGTGTGTGTGTGTGTGTGTGTGTGTATTTTGTTGGTTTGTTGTATTGTGGGGAGGAAGGTGCATGTGTGTTTGCTTGTGTGGTGGAGGGTGTATTTTAAATTAGAGCACCACATATTGAAAATTCGATATTCTGAAGTTTCAGTATTGTGATGTTCGGTTTTATGGGGTTTCGTGATTTTGTACTTTTGGTACTTTCGTTTTGAGATACTGAGATTCGCGATTTCAGTATTTCGAGATTTTAAAGTGAATATATATCTATATATATATATATATATATATATATATATATATATATATATATGTATATATATTTATATAGGTCTACCTGATTACGCCGAAAGCTGAGAAGAACTACAACCGACATCGGAAGATCGACAACAGAGAAGACCGACAGTTGAGAATCCCAATGCTAAGAACACCGACATATTAAGGTAAGTGTGCGATAGGGACGGACGTTAGGGTTAGGGTGTGGTTAAGGTAAGTGTGTGATATTGACAGATGTTAGGGTAGGGTGCGGGTGAGGTAAGTGTGCAATAGTGATGGACTTTAGGTTTAGGGGCGGGTTAAGTGAGTTAGGATTAGGGTGTGGGTAAGGTGAGTGTGCGATAGTGACAGACTTAAGGGTTAGGGGCAGATTAAGTGAGTTAGGGTTAGGGTGTGGGTAAGGTAAGTGTGCGATAGTGACAAATTTAAGGGTTAGGGGTGGATTAAGTGAGTTAGGGTTAGGGTGCGGGTAAGGTAAGTGTGCGATAGTGATGGACCTTAGGGTTAGGGTTTGGGTTAAGGTTGGTGCATATATAGTTGTGTATGTAAGGTTTAGTGTAGGTTTATAAGGTTTTTGGTGTGCTTGTGTTGTGTGTGTTTTTCGGGAAAATTATTTGTTTTGTTGATTGTCGGGATTGTGGTTTGTCAGGCATGTGAAGTTTCGTGTTTTTGAACTTTTGTTTTTGTCGTGTCGGTTATTTCATTTTCGGTGTTATCAGGTAGACCCATATATATATATATATATGTATATATATATATATATATATATATATATATATATATATATATATATATGTGTGTGTGTGTGTGTGTGTGTGTGTGTGTGTGTGTGTGTGTTT